>NW_027513314.1:0-224045 GCF_048772815.1 Callospermophilus lateralis | reverse complement strand
AATGAATATTTTTGGATCTGTGGATGATACATATTTCACGGTGTAATTCGATTGGCATATATATTGCTAATTTTTAAAATCTGTGTGTGGATATATATATATATATATATATATATATATATATATATATATATTCTCTCCAGATATTTCAAAATATTTAATATATGTGTCTTATTATACACTCCCTAAATTCATTCATGATTATGTATATGGATTTATAATCAACTTTTCACAAGATTATTCTCAGAAATATTCATTCACCTGATATACGTATTTTTTTTCCTAGTATTGAAAACTAACTTCAGTGAATGGTGCATATAAATCCTAATATTTCTACAGTAACTGATCCATTTTCACATCAATGCAAGTAGATTCCTATGGGACATGATAAGTATTTTGAAGTTCATTTTTATTCAAAACTAGTACATTACTATTTCTTCAGTTTATGCACATTATTGGATATATATTTCATCCACAAGTTCACAAATTTATAGGCATTTATTTCACTTTCATTCACTTTCTGCTTCAGAAAACACGTGTTCCGCCATGTTTCAAACTGGTCTTTTCATGAGACTTCTTTCCAAACACATTATTTTTGATTTCCATAATCACTTTTGAAGCAAAACTCACACACTCTTCATGATAAACCATAACCCTAGGATTACAATTAGACGTATAACTAGTTGTTATGAATGATTATATATCAATATATGATTTCTTATGTATTTTCAGATATCAATTCAATACATTATTTAAAGTGGAACCAGTTATATTATTTATTAACTGTATGGTCTATTCATGCATTATCTCTATATTCATAGTCACAGGGTACACCTATTTTTACCCTCAATACTAATTTATACGTTTTCAAAATATTCCTCAAAAAATGGTGGAAGAAATACTCATGTCACCTGATCTATATATACATTTTATCACAGTAATATTCTGGACAAAAAAATCAAAGGTCACCCTTAAGGTTGTACCAAAGCCTAAATGGAAAGTGAGCATGGATTACTAAAACCTTCCATGTCCAGGTGGCCTAATGCTCTCAAATGTCAATCTTATTGGTGACTACATTTTTGTTTCTTCCTAAGATTATATATTCAACCTCAAGCCTGTTGAAAATGTCTAATCCTATCACTCACTTTATACTTTGCCTGATTTAGTAATGTCTCTATTTATATCTATTTTCCTACATATTTTCCCCTGTTCATCATTGTGACTGACTCTTCACTTGTGCTGACATTTACATTCACTGTCTACCTGAAACCCTATTGCTTAAGAACTTTTGGTCTAAATCCTATTCTCACTCTTCTTTGTAAACCTACTGACTATCTTTCTAATCCTACCGACAATCCCTTTTTGAGTGGGTGTTCTATTCGACATTCAATCATCCAAGGTACAAGCTCCTATGCCATTGTATATAGATTTATCTGAGACATTTTTGCAGAAAATAATTCAAAGCTAAGTGTACCAATTAAGGGCCCAATGCCCTTCTGGACTTCATATCTTCCCTAGATTTCTGTTTTTATACTTATATTTCACCTATATATTCTTGTAAATATCATAGTTTCCCAATACCATTATTCGTCATGCAGAAGGATTCCTAACCCCAAATTGAACATGTTACTAACCCAAACCATACACTGTTCTCTCAATCGAACTTTACAGAACAGCAGGGACAGGGTTGCTCTTAAAATACAGGAATGTAGGGCATGTTCCACCTGTTGAGAACATCAAAGGTCCATGCAGAAATGATCCCTTGAGAAGATGTAGGCAGCTACGAAAGACCTGAGAGAGAAAAGTCATCTTCTATGGCAAACAACCTTGTCAGCATGAAGGGATGTGTATGAATCAGCCTCTCTCTTCTTAATGTAGAGAAGATGGACCAAACCAGTCCTAGGTGGAGAGCTGTTCCCGGGTGCCCATGGTTTATATACCATTCTAACTTGTGAAAGTGTCACAGGAAGTAGGGGCAGCCTCCATCTCATGGGACTCTTGAAAGCAACTGTTAGGACAAAGTGGTTGTCAAGGCAATGACCTCATTCAGTTCCTGAAGAAGTGATCTACCTCACTTCCTTGGTGATGGAACTCTCTTAACTTGGGATTCAGGAAGCCAGGCACCCGGAGCCAGTCCAGTCCCAGACCCAGTAGGCTCACTTGTTTGAATTTACCAAGGAGAGTGTCAGTCTTTCTTGGTACCAACATATGTGAGGATGGCCAAATACCAGGAGAGCTCTGAATAGGGGCCTTTCCTGAGAAAGTAGGTAGTGGTTCACCGCAGGCTCCTGACAACTTCACAGAGTTGGCCAAGGAGACCAGATCTGAGATAGGACAGGCCATTTTGGGGGAACATAGTATGGCCCACCACTCAGAGGAAACTCCGGATAGTCACAGAGTTACATGGGGGAAGAGGTGTCTTTGTGGGGTGGGTGTGATTTTGTGGTTTTGTCTCATTATCTGAGAATAGGTAGGAAAAACGGTTTGTTTGATTTGGAGTGGTCTTCTTCTAGTAAGTCGTTGGACAAGGCAAGTGTTTCTATTTCTGTGTATCCCACTGTGTCCGTGGTTGTAGACATTAGAAAATAGAATGCAACAATTCATATGTCCTGTATAGTAGAAAGATTCCCGGCATTCATCCTGCCCAATTTATGAATGGACTGCAGCTTGCCTTATCCATGGGCAACACCTGCTACCTTCCTAAGTTCCTGTTTCTTCCAGAATTCTCACCACTCTCCAGAATAGTCTCATGGTTTTGTGTCCAAAATATGTACCACCTCCAAGCTCTGTGACATTGCCATGTCCTGGATAGCTGAAGGGAATGGCGAGCATCTCAGAAAACTCAGATATCAGTGTGACCAAGAAAGTCTCAGTGGAGAAACCATGCTTTCGGCCTTTTGCTTATCAATTGTTCTGTTTCCCTGAATGTCAGGAAGGTCTTTGCCTCAGGCCACCCCTTTGTGAAGCCTGAAGAAAACAGTTTTCAAATGGAAATGAATAGGCATCACCTGTGGCTCTTTGCTTAATTGCTTTGGAAAGGGATGTGTCTGAATCAGCCTCTTGGCCCTGTGTGAGGTTGTGGCTTAGATTCTCAGCACCTGATGGATGTAAAGAGAGATCCCATGTGTGCATCCAAAACCAAAATGACCAAAAGAGCAATTATTGTGAATGAAGTCTCTCGCATTCATTTGTAAGGTTCCTGACCACCATCAAGTGAGAATACGGATCCTTTGGTTCAAATGAGTTATGCACAGCCCTGCAGAGGCTAACCCATAGGTTTTTGGGTTTTCTCATGGCTCCAAATCATATAAAGAATCTATAACTGACAGTCAGTAGGCCTCAAATTGGAGATGCAGAGCAGTATTAACAGCTGGCCTATCTGATCACTCCTGGTTCACCGGATGGGTGTCCAGGCCACCTTGACTTTAGGCAAATGAGGGGCAAGGGAGCTTATTTTTGACACTGTCTTGGGCTGCACCCCTCATGAAAAACTCCAGCCAGAGGTTATGATAAGTGTCTATATGGAAGAAGATGAGGGCCATGTGGGAGTGTTTGGTTTTAATTGTGGTCATTTGTTTGGCGGTTGGAAGAGATAACTGGATCCACCTGGGCTTGAATTCTGGCATGATTCCTCTTAGAGACTGAGTTCTGGAATTTACCTCAAAGAAGTATTGCCATGAAATGTGTTGGGATTTTAGGAGGCCACGCATGAGATGCGCCCTTGAAAACTGAGATCGAGGGCCAGGGTGTCTTTCCACAGTGCAGTGAGAATCTCAGCCAGGATATCACATGATTTTATTTTGAAAGACTTGGCAGCCATAATTGAGAGTCTAAACACAAATGGAACTCATATTGTAGACCTCAATGATCCTGGCTTCATGTGACCTTTTGGCCACTTTTTGGGAAGCCTTGCCTGTGAGATTTCTCCAGAGATTTCATTTAAATGAGCTTCCTCACCACATAATGGTTCCTGCATTAATTGAAACGCACAGTGACTCCAACTTCATCCTTCAAAAATGGTTAAATAAATACTATCAAATTTCTGAAATTCCCATTACCAGGTGGCACTGGAGAACCTTTGGATATCCTGTTGCTGAACATGAGTGAAATAATTCCCCACGCAATGACACTTCACCGGGAGAATTCCAAATTTATTGCTAAAAGCTGTGTGCTTATATAGAACTAAGGGGGAGATGGTATGGCTTACATAAATGGCAGCAACCCGTTTATTGACAAGTTCTTTCAAATATCAGCTCCAGAGCCCAGGAATTAGTTCTCATTGGGGCTAAGGTTCCCCACAAGCGAGATTTGAAATTGGCGCTGGCGGGAGAGTTCACAAGGGCGGGAACTTTTTGCGCCACTGCAGAAATGAAGAAGGTAGGAAGAAGAAGTCCTTAGGCGCCATGTTGGGGTTTTTCTCTGGGGTATGGCTGCCATTTATTCTTTTCCCAACATTCCACCCTTTTTGTTTTCTTAGGAAGTGGGGTGTCGTTTGTCAGATCTGGCTGCTTCCTGCTGTGTGGGGGTGGTGTGGGGCCTAGAAAGAGAAGTGGAGGAATGCTCAGGGGGCAGGTATGGGGATATCATGGCAGCCAGAAATAAAACCCAGTGGCTATAGACAGCTATTTTCATAGGGGTGAAGTCAATGAATGTTCCCTGAAGCCAAAGATGTCGATGGCATGGAACCAGTCCTGGATGGAAGAGATTGTTGGTATCAGCCACTGGTCCTGTAACAGAGACTCAAGGAAATACTGGAAGCGTTGCCTGGACATGGTGTCGCCAGCACCTGAAGAAGATCAGAGCGAATAAAAACAGAATGAAGATAAAAATTAAAGCAAATGTCAATTTTTGGGAGAAGTTCCATGTGGGGGGACTGACATAGAAGAGGCCAAGAACCATGAGAAAGCTTAGAAGGTGGTAAAGACTATGAATCCAGGATGGCAGATTAAGAGGTTCTCCGAGCTCGTTGTCTCCCGCTGTCTAATACCCGTTGCATTCCATCGTGCCTGGTAGTGAGCTTCATCACTGAGTGAACTGTTCTCTTGGAGATGTTGGGGATTCATCGGTCATCAGAGGCTGGTAGTGACTAAGCAAAAGCTGGTTGAAAGTTTGATTAGGAATTTTATGCAGTTGGGTTTGAAGGCACTTCATTATGCAGGGCAAGAGAGCACAAAAAAGGAGCATCCAAATAAGGGGATCCAAGATACGTAGTAAGTACATGGCAAGATAGGATTGGAAGAACCCCGTTATGGGATTGGAGGAGGTAGGTTTGAGCAATTGGGTCGATAATTCCTGCAATTTAACAACATTTTTTTTATTAGCCCAGATTCATTAACATAATAGCAAAATTCCTCTCTGAGGAATAGGCATGTAACCCCTTTTTCTGCAGTGAGAAGATCAATTGCCCTTTGGTTCTGTAAAGCCACTTGTGCCAATGAAGTAACCTGCCACTGCAAGGAACCCAGAGACTCAGCCATGGTATTGAGTGTTTCCTGCAGTTTTTGTTGAAGGTCATTGGATCCCATAGAGCATGACCTATAGCTCCACCAGAGAGTCCGAGACCTGTCACTGAGGTTGTTAAAATGAGGCCTACCAGAACCGGCAGAAAGACTACCCTACGGGTGCGGGAAGGTAGGGCCAACTGTCAGAATTCGGTGGGAGTATACAAAGATAGCTGAGGAACTACAGTAACCAAGAAACAGGCGCCAGAGACATTGATGGTTGAGGTACTTAAAGAACCATTACAGCAGAGGAAATGTCCAGGTTGCATAAACACAGGGCTCTATGGGGTGCTGTAGCTCAAGGAACAAATGGGTAAAGGATTCATTATTGGCAGGTGGAAACACATGAAAGGAAATAATAATTGGTGGAATAACTTTCCCACAGTGGGATACGTGTCACATGTAGGGGTTGTCCTTTTTAGAGAAATTGTAGGGTTTTGCTGGAATATTTCCTGCCGCTAATGGGACTGCTGCTAGAAGTGGACGACTAAGTGAAGCACAGAGAAAGCACTGAGAAGTAGGCACAGAAAGAGGGGTGGAGTTTAATAATCAAAAAGTTTGGTGTAGCAAATTGAGCCATGTGGGAGGGGGACCTGAGAGGGTTGAAGGCTCTGAATCCTCTTTGGATGAGCTATGGATATGATCTCAAAGTTTTGATTCTGAGTCCTTAATGTGTTCGACTACCTGGATGGTTGCCTTAGGTTGCGTAATCAGGGTGCGGCCAATAGTCATCCACCCTGTGGGTCTGACTGAGGTTGTCCGAGCATAGACAGCAAACTCAACATAGCCCCATCGTTTGGCCTTGGGGTCAGGTTTATCTAAAGTATACCATCCATTGTTACTGGATGAAGAGCCTTTATGCCACTTTATGTAACTAGAAGTCCACCCTTCAGGGTAACCAAATGAGTGGTAAGAATAGCTACCACGTTCATCATGGAACATGCATGACCAATAGGGGCACCCATTATATATCTCAGGCCACCAATGACAATAGTCTTTTGTTTGATCAAAAAGGAAGCAAATGAAAGGCCAGTTCCAGCTACCAGGGACGAAGGTCCTTGAAGGTGACAATTTTAGGAAAATAGAGGTGCAGTTGTGGATGAAGCAAGTAGTTGCATCCACTGCGCAGACCTTCTGCATGCCATGTTCTGAGTATCGTTCCCGAAAAGTGAATAAATGCATGGTAGGTGAGGAGGGTAAAGACCAGTCCTGACAGAGCACAGAAAATAAGCAGAGCACAAAAAACAAGCAGTTAGAGAAGACTAGGGTGTTGGGAGAGCTCATTGTGCCTTCTTTAAGTGGAATTGGGCTGCAAGGAAAACCGTGTGAGCCACAACTAAAATGGGTGAGATGGGTGTGGAGAGCAGGAGTAAAGGGGAGGTTCAGTAGGTGATTCTTGGAGTTCCTCTGGGGTGGCCCTGTCTTCAGCAGGTGGGGCCTCCTGGTGATGTGGCTTCAACCTAGACATGTGAATCCAGGGAGTGAGACAGTTGTCTGGTAAGGAGAGTTTGGCGGCGGTAAGGGTAAAGAGAATGACAGGATAGGGGCCTTCCCATTTTGCGGCAAGAGTCCCTTTTTCCTCTGGGGTATTATAATAGACTAGACTAACAGGTGTTAAGGGAGGAGTGTTTGGAGAGGAGACTGGGTCCGGAAGAAGCATCTGTGGATGATATATATTTACTGATGAATTTCGATTGGCATTTATATTGGTACTTTTTAATGTCTGTGAGTGTTGTGTGTGTGTGTGTGTGTGTGTGTGTGTGTGTGTGTGTGTGTGTGTATAGATATAGATATAGATATACTCTCCAAAGTTTTCCAAATATGAAATATATGTGTCTAGTATACACTCTCTAAATTCATTCATGTTCATGTATGTGGATTTATAATCCACTTTTCACAAGATTATAATCAGAAATATTCATCCACCTGAAATACATATTTGTTTCCTAGTACTGACTACTAACTTCAGTGAAGGGTGCATACAAATTCTAATTATTCTACAGTATCTGACCCAGTCTAACATCAATGCAAGTAGACTCCTATGGGACATGATATGTAATTTGTCATTCATTTGTATTCGACACTGGTACATTATTGTTTCTTCAGTTTTTGCACATCATAGGATATACATTTCATCCACAAGTTCACAAATTAATAGGCATTTGTTTCAACATTAATCACTTCTTGCTTAAGAACACATGTATTTTCAGGGTTTCTTGACTGGTCTTTTCATGAGACTTCTTTCCAAACACATTATTTTGAATTTCCATAATCATTTTAAAGCAAAACTCACACATTCTTCATGATAAACCAAAACACTAATATTTCCATTAGATATATAACTGGTTGGAATGAATGATTGTATATCAATATACAATTTCCTTTTATTTTTCAGATATCAGTTCAATTCATTATTTAAAGTTCAAAAAAGTTATATTATTTATTCACAGTATGGTCTATTTGTGGTTTTTCTCTATGTTCATAGAAACAGGGTACACCTATTTGTACCCCCGATTCTAATTTTAAATCTTCAATACATTGCTCCCAGAAATGGTGAAAGAAATACTCATGTCACCTCATTATCACAGTAATATTCTGGACAAAAAATGGAAAGGTCACACTTATGATTGTACCAAAGCCTAAATGGAAAGTGAACATGGATTTCTAAAAACATCCATGTCCAGGTTGCCTAATGCTGTCAATTGTCACTCCTATTGGTGACTACATATTTGTTTTTTCCTAATTTATATATTGAAACTCAACCCTGTTGAAAATGTCTAATTCTATCCCTCACTTTATACTTTGCCTGATTTCGTAATGTTTCCATTGATATCTGCTTTTCTACATATTTTCCCCAGTTCAACATAGTGTCTGACTCTTCATATGTGCTGACATTTACATTCACTCTATAACCAAAAGTCTATTGCTAAAAAACTTTTGGTCCAAATCCTATACTCACTCGTCTTCCTAAACCTACCGACTATCTTCCTAATCCTACTGAATATCCCTTTTTGACTGGATGTTCTCTTATAAATTCAATCATCCAATGTACAAGGTCCTATGCCATTGTATATCAAATTATCTGAGACATCTTTGCAGAACATAATTCAAAGCTAAGTATCCCAATCAAGGGCAAAACCCTCTGGGCTTCAAAGCATACCTAGATTTCTTTTTTCAAACTTATATTTCACCTCTATATTCTTGTAAATATTGTAGGTTCCCAGTCCCATTATTCATCCCACAGAATCATTCATCACCAAATCAAACCTGTTTTTAACCCCAATATACACTGTTCCCTCAAACATTTTACAGAAGTGCAGAAACAGAAGGGTTCTTACAATACAGGAAAGTTGGGGATTTCCACCAGATGAGAACCTCAAATGTCCATGCACAAATGATACATGGAGAAGTTGTAGGCAGGTATGAAGCTCCTGAGAGAGCAAAAGTCATCTTCCATGGCAAACAACCTGGTCAGGATGAAGGGATGTGTCTGAATCTGCCTCTCTCTTCTTATTGTAGACAAGGTGGAACAATCCAGGCCTGAGTGGAGAGCTGTTCCCGGGTGCCAATGGTTGATATACATTCTACCTTATGAAAGTGTCACAGGAAGTAGGGGAAACCTCGATCTTATGTAACCCTTGGAAGCAACTGTTAGGACAAAGTGGTTGCCAAGGCAGTGACCTCATTCAGTTCGAAAGAATGTGACATACCTCATTTCCTTGGTGATGGAACTCTCTGAACTTGGTATCCAAGAAGCCAGGCACCCAGAGGCAGTCCCAGTCCCAGGCCCAGTGGGCTCACTTGTTTGGATTTACCAAGGACAGAGTCAGTTTTCTTGGTACCTAATGATGTGAGGATGGCCAAATGCCAGGAGAGCTCTGAAGATGGACCTTTCCTGAGAAAACAGGTAGTGGCTAACCACTTTTTCCTGACATCTTCACAGAGTTGGTCAAGGAAACAAGATCTGAGAGAAGACAGGCCATTTCGGGGGAACATAGTATGGCCCACCAGTCAGAGGACACTCCGGATAGTCACAGACCTACTTGGGGGAAGGAGGTGCCTTTGTGGGAGTGGGTGTGTGTTTGTTGTTTTGTCTCATGTTTTGAGAATAGATCGAAAAGGCGGTTTGTTTGGTTTGGAGCAGACAGTTTCTAGTAAGTCATTTGACAAGGCGAGTGTTTCTGTTTATGTGTATCAAACTGTGTCCGTTGTTGTAGATATTAGAAAAGAGAATGCATTAATGGATGTGTCCTGTCTAGTATAAATCTTCACATAATTCATCCTGCCCAACATATGAATGGACTGCACCTTGTCTTATCGATGTGCAACACCTGCTATCTTTCTAAGTTGTTGTTTTCTTCCTGAATTCTGGCCACTCTCCAGAATAGGCTCAGGGATTTGTGTCCAAAATATGTACCACCTCCAAGCTCTGTGACATGGCCATGTACTGGATAGCTGAAGAGAATGGCGAGCATCTCAGAAAACTCAGATATCAGTGTGACAAGGAAAGTCTCAGTGCAGAAACCCTGCTTTGGGCCTTTTGCTTATCAATTGTTCTGTTTCCCTGAATGTCAGGAAGGTCTTTGCCTCAGGCCACCCCTTTGTGAAGCTTGAAGAAAACAGTTTTCAAATGGAAATGAATGGGCCTCACCTGTGGCTCTTTGTTTAATTGCTTTGGAAAGGGATGTGTCTTTATCAGCCTCTTGGAACTGTGTGTGGCTGTGACTTAGATTCTCAGCACCTGATGGATCTTAAGAATGATCCCATGTTAGCTTCCAAAACCAAAATGGCAAAAAAATATCATTCATTGTGGATGAAGTCTCTTGCCTTCCTCTGTTAGGTTCCTGCACTCCAACAAATGAGAATAGGGATTCTTTGGATCAAATGAGTTCTTAAAGCCCTGCAGAGGTGCTTGTGTTATCGCATGACTCTAAATCACCTAAAGAATCCATACCTAAAATCAGTAGGCCTCAAATTGGAGAAACACAGAAGTATTAACGGCAGGCTTATTTGTTCACTCCTGGTTCACAGCAACGGTGTCCAGGCTACCCTGAATTTAGGCAAATGAGGGGCAAAAGAGCTGATTTTGGACACTCTCTTGGGCTGCGTTCCTCATGGAAACCTCCAGCCAGAGGTTAAGATGATTGACTATATGGAATAAGGTGAGGGCCATGTGGGAGTGTTTTGGTTTTAATGTTGCTCATTTGTGTGGCATTGGAAAAAATGACTGGTTCCACGTGGGCTTGAACTCTGGTGTGATTCCCCTTAGACACTTGGTTTTGGAACTGAACTCAGAGAAGCATTGCCATGAATTTTGTTGGGATTTTAAGAGGCCACGCATGAAAGTCGCTTTTGGAAACTGAGACCTAGGCCCCGGGTAGATTTCCACTGAGGACTGGGAATCTCAGCAAGGATATCACATGATTTTATTCTTAAAGAAATGGCAGCCATAGTTGAGAGTCAAAACACACATGGACCTCACATTGTAGACCTCAATGGGCCTGGCCTAATGTGACCGTTTGTCCACTCTTTGGGAAGCCGTGCCTGTGAGAGTTCTCCAGAGATTTCATTGAAATGAGCTTCCTCACCATTTAATCTTTGCTGAATGAATTGAAACCCACAGTGCCTCCAACTTCATGCTTGAAAAATGGCTAGATAAATACCATGAAATTTTTGAAATTCCTATGACCAGGTGGCACTGGAGAAACATTGGATGTCCTATTGCTGATCATGAGTATACCAGACAGTGCCTTGATTTACTGAGTTTCATGAAAATGGTGTAGAACAGAGATGCCAGTAAGTTGGAGCCTGCTGAGTAGTGGGTCTAGAGCAGTGCTGGGGAGGTGTTTGATAAAACATCCGTGGTAGGGCCATGTGGATTTACCATTGGATTCCAAATGGCTTGTAACTGACATGGTGCTGCCAGCAGACCCTTATATGTAAAGGCATCTTGTTATATGGAGAGTTTTAAGAGGAAAATTAAGAATCAGGTTGATATGGACAAGGGAGCAATGGGGCAAGCTGTGAGAGATAGAAGCCTAGTTGGTGCATTCTCTTGCAGACCCTGACCCACCACACGTGACAGAACTCCCTGCAGCACTGTGTCCCAGTTTAGCTGCTAGTATTTCGTGAAACAAATACCAAACTCACAGTGCAGCAGCCTAAAAACCACAAAAAGTGGAGGAGGACCAAATGGCTTCACAGTCCACACGGGGAGACGGGGAGACACTTAGTCCCCAGTGGCTTCAGTTTACCTATAAAGAGAGGATTCAGCACTGCTTCATCTTGTTCATTGGAAAATAAGAAACCATGTCCTCCAGGTCACATAGATGCAGACCCAGCTTTGATGGTCTCACTACAAAGGAAGCCAAATCTCATGAAAACAACATATATTTCAAGTGCGGAAGCTCAGAGGCAGTTTCTCAAAGTTTTTAGGGCAGCAGAGTTACATGTTTGTGGAGTGTTTACCATGTCCCTTACTTTTGGAAACTCCTAAACCACCTGCAAGGTTGTGAACTCCTGAGCATTTTCCATTCCAGATATGTATTCACTGATTGTGTAACTCTTCTCCTCTAATTGTGTCTTACTTGGGGTGAAGGTAATGTCAAGGCATTGTTTTGGATGAGAGCGGGAGGATATTTGTGCAGCATATATTTACATACACATTGGATTCATTTTCCAATTTTTCATTCGATGTACTGAATCCCTGACACTAACCCATACCTAGTAGACTCAGACTATTCATCCTAATATAATGGGGAAAATTAACCCAAAACAATAGGAATACAAGCACTTCAGAGGAGACATGTTCTATAGTTGGACTTGACATTTGCATTATATAAGGTAGGAGTTATACATCTAGTCAAATTTTAATTGAAATATTCTCCATGTGTTTTTAAACTTAACAAATATGTGAATACTTGTTTCCAATTTCTGTAGCCTATTCACACATGTATATTTATATGCATATATAGAATCCTACCAGGTATCACACGTACATTTTTGTAAGGTGGATGTCTTGGCAGATACAAATTGTGAGAAGTGTTCACTCCTCCTAAATGCTGTTGGAAATGAAAATTCAACCAATAAGAGAGCGTCCTAGAAGAACAACATTATACATAAACTCATGTTCAGTAACATAAATATTTTTGCATCTGTGGATGATATATATTTACTGATGAATTTCGATTGGCATTTATATTGGTACTTTTTAATGTCTGTGAGTGTTGTGTGTGTGTGTGTGTGTGTGTGTGTGTGTGTGTGTGTATAGATATAGATATAGATATACTCTCCAAAGTTTTCCAAATATGAAATATATGTGTCTAGTATACACTCTCTAAATTCATTCATGTTCATGTATGTTGATTTATAATCAACTTTTCACAAGATTATAATCAGAAATATTCATCCACCTGAAATACATATTTGTTTCCTAGTACTGACTACTAACTTCAGTGAAGGGTGCATACAAATCCTAATTATTCTACAGTATCTGACCCAGTCTAACATCAATGCAAGTAGACTCCTATGGGACATGATATGTAATTTGTCATTCATTTGTATTCGACACTGGTACATTATTGTTTCTTCAGTTTTTGCACATCATAGGATATACATTTCATCCACAAGTTCACAAATTAATAGGCATTTGTTTCAACATTAATCACTTCTTGCTTCAGAACACATGTATTGTCAGGGTTTCTTGACTGGTCTTTTCATGAGACTTCTTTCCAAACACATTATTTTGAATTTCCATAATCATTTTGAAGCAAAACTCACACACTCTTCATGATAAACCAAAACACTAATATTTCCATTAGATATATAACTGGTTGGAATGAATGATTGTATATCAATATACAATTTCCTTTTATTTTTCAGATATCAGTTCAATTCATTATTTAAAGTTCAAAAAAGTTATATTATTTATTCACAGTATGATCTATTTGTGTTTTTTCTCTATGTTCATAGAAACAGGGTACACCTATTTGTACCCCCAATTCTAATTTTAAATCTTCAATATATTGCTCCCAGAAATGGTGAAAGAAATACTCATGTCACCTCATTATCACAGTAATATTCTGGACAAAAAATGGAAAGGTCACACTTATGATTGTACCAAAGCCTAAATGGAAAGTGAACATGGATTTCTAAAAACATCCATGTCCAGGTTGCCTAATGCTGTCAATTGTCACTCCTATTGGTGACTACATATTTGTTTTTTCCTAATATATATTGAAACTCAACCCTGTTGAAAATGTCTAATTCTATCCCTCACTTTATACTTTGCCTGATTTCGTAATGTTTCCATTGATATCTGCTTTTCTACATATTTTCCCCAGTTCAACAATTTGTCTGACTCTTCATATGTGCTGACATTTACATTCACTCTATAACCAAAAGTCTATTGCTAAAGAACTTTTGGTCCAAATCCTATACTCACTCGTCTTCCTAAACCTACCGACTATCTTCCTAAACCTACTGAATATCCCTTTTTGACTGGATGTTCTCTTCTAAATTCAATCATCCAATGTACAAGGTCCTATGCCATTGTATATCAAATTATCTGAGACATCTTTGCAGAACATAATTCAAAGCTAAGTATCCCAATCAAGGGAAAACCCTTCTGGGCTTCAAAGCATACCTAGATTTCTTTTTTCATACTTATATTTCACCTCTATATTCTTGTAAATATTGCAGGTTCCCAATCCCATTATTCATCGCACAGAATCATTCGTCACCAAATCAAACCTGTTTTTAACCCCAAGTATACACTGTTCCCTCAATCATTTTACAGAAGAGCAGGGACAGAGGGGTTCTTACAATACAGGAAAGTTGGGGATCTTCCACCAGATGAGAACCTCAAATGTCCATGCACAAATGATACCTGGAGAAGTTGTATGCAGGTATGAAACACCTGAGAGAGCAAAAGTCATCTTCCATGGCAAACAACCTGGTCAGGATGAAGGGATGTGTCTGAATCTGCCTCTCTCTTCTTATTGTAGACAAGGTGGAACGATCCAGGCCTGAGTGGAGAGCTGTTCCCGGGTGCCAATGGTTGATATACATTCTACCTTATGAAAGTGTCACAGGAAGTAGGGGAAACCTCCATCTTATGTAACCCTTGGAAGCAACTGTTAGGACAAAGTGGTTGCCAAGGCAGTGACCTCATTCAGTTCGAAAGAATGTGACATACCTCATTTCCTTGGTGATGGAACTCTCTGAACTTGGTATCCAAGAAGCCAGGCACCCAGAGGCAGTCCCAGTCCCAGGCCCAGTGGGCTCACTTGTTTGGATTTACCAAGGACAGAGTCAGTTTTCTTGGTACCTAATGATGTGAGGATGGCCAAATGCCAGGAGAGCTCTGAAGATGGACCTTTCCTGAGAAAACAGGTAGTGGCTAACCACTTTTTCCTGACATCTTCACAGAGTTGGTCAAGGAAACAAGATCTGAGAGAAGACAGGCCATTTCGGGGGAACATAGTATGGCCCACCAGTCAGAGGACACTCCGGATAGTCACAGACGTACTTGGGGGAAGGAGGTGCCTTTGTGGGAGTGGGTGTGGGTTTGTTGTTTTGTCTCATGTTCTGAGAATAGATCGAAAAGGCGGTTTGTTTGGTTTGGAGTAGACAGTTTCTAGTAAGTCATTTGACAAGGCGAGTGTTTCTGTTTATGTGTATCCCACTGTGTCCGTTGTTGTAGACATTAGAAAAGAGAATGCATTAATGGATGTGTCCTGTCTAGTATAAATCTTCATTATAATTCATCCTGCCCAATATATGAATGGACTGCAGCTTGTCTTATCGATGTGCAACACCTGCTATCTTTCTAAGTTGTTGTTTTCATCCTGAATTCTGGCCACTCTCCAGAATGGGCTCAGGCATTTTTGTCCAAAATATGTACCACCTCCAAGCTCTGTGACATGGCCATGTAAAGGATAGTTGAAGAGAATGGCGAGCATCTCAGAAAACTCAGATATCAGTGTGACCAGGAAAGTCTTAGTGCAGAAACACTGCTTTGGGCTTTTTGCTTACTTATTGTTGTGTTGCACTGAATGTCAGGAAGGTCTTTGCCTCAGGCCACCCCTTTGTGAAGCCTGAAGAAAACAGTTTTCAAATGGAAATGAATGGGCCTCACCTGTGGTTCTTTGCTTAATTGCTTTGGAAAGGGATGTGTCTTTATCAGCCTCTTGGTCCTGTGTGTGGCTGTGACTTAGATTCTCAGCACCTGATGGATCTTAAGAATGATCCCATGTGAGCTTCCAAAACTAAATGGCAAAAAATATCATTCATTGTGGATGAAGACTCTTGCCTGCCTCTGTTAGGTTCCTGCACTCCAACAAATATGAATAGGGATTCTGTGAGTCAAATGAGTTCTTCAAAGCCCTGCAGAGGTGCTTGTGTTTTCGCATGACTCTAAATCACCTAAAGAATCGATACCTAAAATCAATAGCCCTCAAATTGGAGAAACATAGAAGTATTAACGGCAGGCTTATTTGTTCACTCCTGGTTCACAGCAACGGTGTCCAGGCTACCCTGACTTTAGGCAAATGAGGGGCAAACGAGCTGATTTTGAACACTGTCTTGGGCTGCACCCCTCATGGAAACCTCCAGCCAGAGTTTAAGATGATTGACTATATGGAATAAGGTGAGGGCCACGTGGGAGTGTTTTGGTTTTAATGTTGGTCATTTGTGTGGCATTGGAAAAAATGACTGGTTCCACGTGAGCTTGAACTCTGGTGTGATTCCCCTTAAACACTGGGTTTTGGAACTGAACTCAAAGAAGCATCACTATGAATTTTGTTGGGATTTTAAGAGGCCACGCATGAAAGTCGCTCTTGGAAACTGAGACCTAGGCCCCGGGTGGATTTCCACAGAGGCCTGGGAATCTCAGCAAGGATATCACATGATTTTATTCTTAAAGAAATGGCAGCCATAGTTGAGAGTCAAAACACACATGCACCTCACATTGTAGACCTCAATGGGCCTGGCCTAATGTGACCTTTTGTCCATTCTTTGGGAAGCCTTGCCTGTGAGATTTCTCCAGAGATTTCATTGAAATGAGCTTCCTCACCATTTAATCTTTGCTGAATGAATTGAAATCCGCAGTGCCTCCAACTTCATGCTTGAAAAATGGCTAGATAAATACCATGAAATTTTTGAAATTCCTATGACCAGGTGGCACTGGAGAAACATTGGATGTCCTATTGCTGATCATGAGTATACCAGACAGTGCCTTGATTTACTGAGTTTCATGAAAATGGTGTAGAACAGAGATGCCAGTAAGTTGGAGCCTGCTGAGTAGTGGGTCTAGAGCAGTGCTGGGGAGGTGTTTGATAAAACATCCGTGGTAGGGCCATGTGGATTTACCATTGGATTCCAAATGGCTTGTAACTGACATGGTGCTGCCAGCAGACCCTTATATGTAAAGGCATCTTGTTATATGGAGAGTTTTAAGAGGAAAATTAAGAATCAGGTTGATATGGACAAGGGGGCAATGGGGCAAGCTGTGAGAGATAGAAGCCTAGTTGGTGCATTCTCTTGCAGACCCTGACCAACCACACGTGACAGAACTCCCTCCAGCACTGTGTCCCAGTTTAGCTGCTGGTATTTCGTGAAACAAATACCAAACTCACAGTGCAGCAGCCTAAACACCACAAAAAGTGGAGGAGGACCAAATGGCTTCACAGTTCACACGGGGAGACGGGGAGACACTTAGTCCCCAGTGGCCTCAGTTTACCTATAAAGAGAGGATTCAGCACTGCTTCATCTTGTTCATTGGAAAATAAGAAACCATGTCCTCCAGGTCACATAGATGCAGACCCAGCTTTGATGGTCTCACTACAAAGGAAGCCAAATCTCATGAAAACAACATATATTTCAAGTGCGGAAGCTCAGAGGCAGTTTCTCAAACAGTTTTTAGGCCAGCAGAGTTACATGTTTGTGGAGTGTTTACCATGTCCCTTACTTTTGGAAACTCCTAAACCACCTCCAAGGTTGTGAACTCCTGAGCATTTTCCATTCCAGATATGTATTCACTGATTGTGTAACTCTTCTCCTCTAATTGTGTCTTACTTGGGGTGAAGGTAATGTCAAGGAATTGTTTTGGATGAGAGCGGGAGGATATGTGTGCAGCATATATTTACATACACATTGGATTCATTTTCCAATTTTTCATTCGAAGTACTGAATCCCTGACACTAACCCATACCTAGTAGACTCAGACTATTCATCCTAATATAATGGGGAAAATTAACCCAACACAATAGAAATACAAGCACTTCAGAGGAGACATGTTCTATAGTTGGACTTGACATTTGCATTATATAAGGTAGGAGTTATACATCTAGTCAAATTTTAATTGAAATATTATCCATGTGTTTTTAAACTTAACAAATATGTGAATACTTGTTTCCAATTTCTGTAGCCTATTCACACATGTATATTTATATGCATATATAGAATCCTACCAGGTATCACACGTACATTTTTGTAAGGTGGATGTCTTGGCAGATACAAATTGTGAGAAGTGTTCACTCCTCCTAAATGCTGTTGGAAATGAAAATTCAACCTATAAGAGAGCGTCCTAGAAGAACAACATTATACATAAACTCATGTTCAGTAACATAAATATTTTTGCATCTGTGGATGATATATATTTACTGATGAATTTCGATTGGCATTTATATTGGTACTTTTTAATGTCTGTGAGTGTTGTGTGTGTGTGTGTGTGTGTGTGTGTGTGTATAGATATAGATATAGATATACTCTCCAAAGTTTTCCAAATATGAAATATATGTGTCTAGTATACACTCTCTAAATTCATTCATGTTCATGTATGTTGATTTATAATCCACTTTTCAGAAGATTATAATCAGAAATATTCATCCACCTGAAATACATATTTGTTTCCTAGTACTGACTACTAACTTCAGTGAAGGGTGCATACAAATCCTAATTATTCTACAGTATCTGACCCAGTATAACATCAATGCAAGTAGACTCCTATGGGACATGATATGTAATTTGTCATTCATTTGTATTCGACACTGGTACATTATTGTTTCTTCAGTTTTTGCACATCATAGGATATACATTTCATCCACAAGTTCACAAATTAATAGGCATTTGTTTCAACATTAATCACTTCTTGCTTCAGAACACATGTATTGTCAGGGTTTCTTGACTTGTCTTTTCATGAGACTTCTTTCCAAACACATTATTTTGAATTTCCATAATCATTTTGAAGCAAAACTCACACACTCTTCATGATAAACCAAAACACTAATATTTCCATTAGATATATAAGTGGTTGGAATGAATGATTGTATATCAATATACAATTTCCTTTTATTTTTCAGATATCAGTTCAATTCATTATTTAAAGTTCAAAAAAGTTATATTATTTATTCACAGTATGGTCTATTTGTGGTGTTTCTCTATGTTCATAGAAACAGGGTACACCTATTTGCACCCCCGATTCTAATTTTACATCTTCAATATATTGCTCCCAGAAATGGTGAAAGAAATACTCATGTCACCTCATTATCACAGTAATATTCTGGACAAAAAATGGAAAGGTCACACTTATGATTGTACCAAAGCCTAAATGGAAAGTGAACATGGATTTCTAAAAACATCCATGTCCAGGTTTCCTAATGCTGTCAATTGTCACTCCTATTGGTGACTACATATTTGTTTTTTCCTAATTTATATATTGAAACTCAACCCTGTTGAAAATGTCTAATTCTATCCCTCACTTTATACTTTGCCTGCTTTCGTAATGTTTCCATTGATATCTGCTTTTCTACATATTTTCCCCAGTTCAACATAGTGTCTGTCTCTTCATATGTGCTGACATTTACATTCACTCTATAACCAAAAGTCTATTGCTAAAGAACTTTTGGTCCAAATCCTGTACTCACTCTTCTTCCTAAACCTACCGACTATCTTCCTAATCCTACTGAATATCCCTTTTTGACCTGATGTTCTCTTCGAAATTCTATCATCCAATGTACAACGTCCTATGCCATTGTAATTCGAATTATCTGAGACATCTTTGCAGAACATAATTCAAAGCTAAGTATCCCAATCAAGGGCAAAACCCTTCTGGGCTTCAAAGCATACCTAGATTTCTGTTTTCATACTTATATTTCACCTCTATATTCTTGTAAATATTGCAGGTTCCCAATGCCATTATTCATCGCACAGAATCATTCGTCACCAAATCAAACCTGTTTTTAACCCCAAGTATACACTGTTCCCTCAATCATTTTACAGAAGAGCAGGGACAGAGGGGTTCTTTCAATACAGGAAAGTTGGGGATCTTCCACCAGATGAGAACCTCAAATGTCCATGCACAAATGATACCTGGAGAAGTTGTAGGCAGGTATGAAGCACCTGAGAGAGCAAAAGTCATCTTCCATGGCAAACAACCTGGTCAGGATGAAGGGATGTGTCTGAATCTGCCTCTCTCTTCTTACTGTAGACAAGGTGGAACAATCCAGGCCTGAGTGGAGAGCTGTTCCAGGGTGCCAATGGTTGATATACATTCTACCTTATGAAAGTGTCACAGGAAGTAGGGGAAACCTCCATCTTATGTAACCCTTGGAAGCAACCGTTAGGACAAAGTGGTTGCCAAGGCAGTGACCTCATTCAGTTCCAAAGAATGTGACATACCTCATTTCCTTGGTGATGGAACTCTCTGAACTTGGTATCCAAGAAGCCAGGCACCCAGAGGCAGTCCCAGTCCCAGGCCCAGTGGGCTCACTTGTTTGGATTTACCAAGGACAGAGTCAGTTTTCTTGGTACCTAATGATGTGAGGATGGCCAAATGCAAGGAGAGCTATGAATATGGACCTTTCCTGAGAAAACAGGTAGTGGCTAACCACTTTTTCCTGACATCTTCACAGAGTTGGTCAAGGAAACATGATCTGAGAGAAGACAGGCCATGTCGAGGGAACATAGTATGGCCCACCAGTCAGAGGATACTTCGGATAGTCAAAGACCTACTTGGGGGCAGGAGGTGCCTTTGTGGGAGTGGGTGTGGGTTTGTTGTTTTGTCTCATGTTCTGAGAATAGATAGGAAAGGCGTTTTGTTTGGTTTGGAGTGGACAGTTTCTAGTAAGTCATTTGACACGGCGAGTGTTTCTGTTTCTGTGTATCCCACTGTGTCCGTTGTTGTAGACATTAGAAAAGAGAATGCATTAATGGATGTGTCCTGTCTAGTATAAATCTTCCCTATAATTCATCCTGCCCAATATATGAATGGACTGCAGCTTGTCTTATCGATGTGCAACACCTGTTATCTTTCTAAGTTGTTGTTTTCTTCCTGAATTCTGGCCACTCTCCAGAATAGGCTCATGGGTTTGTGTCCAAAATATGTACCACCTCCAAGCTCTGTGACATGGCCATGTAAAGGATAGTTGAAGAGAATGGCGAGCATCTCAGAAAACTCAGAAATCAGTGTGACCAGGAAAGTCTCAGTGCAGAAACACTGCTTTGGGGTTTTGCTTACTTATTGCTGTGTTGCACTGAATGTCAGGAAGGTCTTTGCCTCAGGCCACCCCTTTGTGAAGCCTGAAGAAAACAGTTTTCAAATGGAAATGAATGGGCCTCACCTGTGGCTCTTAGCTTAATTGCTTTGGAAAGGGATGTGTCTTTATCAGCCTCTTGGACCTGTGTGTGGCTGTAGCTTAGATTCTCAGCACCTGATGGATCTTAAGAATGATCCCATGTGAGCTTCCAAAACCACAATGGCAAAAAATATCATTCATTTTGGATGAAGTCTCTTGCCTTCCACTGTTAGGTTGCTGCACTCCATCAAATGAGAATAGGGATTATTTAGGTCAAATGAGTTCTTCAAAGCCCTGCAGAGGTGCTTGTGTTTTCGCTTGACTCTAAATCACCTAAAGAATTGATACCTAAAATCAGTAGACCTCAAATTGGAGAAACATAGAAGTATTAACGGCAGGTTTATTTGTTCACTCCTGGTTCACAGAAACGGTGTCCAGCCTACCCTGACTTTAGGCAAATGAGGGGCAAACGAGCTGATTTTGGACACTGTCTTGGGCTGCGCCCCTCATGGAAACCTCCAGCCAGATGTTAAGATGATTGACTATATGGAATAAGATGAGGGCTATGTGGGAGTGTTTTGGTTTTAATGTTGCTCATTTGTGTGGCACTGGAATAAATGACTGTCTCCACGTGGGCTTGAACTCTGGTGTGATTCCCCTGAGAGACTGGGTTTTGGAACTGAACTCAGAGAAGCATTGCCATGAATTTTGTTGGGATTTTAAGAGGCCATGCATGAAAGTCGCTCTTGGAAACTGAGACCTAGGCCCCGGGTGGATTTCCACAGAGGCCTGGGAATCTCAGCAAGGATATCACATGATTTTATCCTTAAAGAAATGGCAGCCATAGTTGAGAGTCAAAACACACATGCACCTCACATTATAGACCTCAATGAGCCTCGCCTAATGTGACCTTTTGTCCACTCTTTGGGAAGCCTTGCCTGTGAGAGTTCTCCAGAGATTTTATTGAAATGAGCTTCCTCACCATTTAATCTTTGCTGAATGAATTGAAACCCACAGTGCCTCCAACTTCATGCTTGAAAAATGGCTAGATAAATACCATGAAATTTTTGAAATACCTATGACCAGGTGGTACTGGAGAAACATTGGATGTCCTTTTGCTGATCATGATTATACCAGACAGTGCCTTGATTTACTGAGTTTCATGAAAATGGTGTAGAACAGAGATGCCAGTAGTTTGTAGCCTGCTGAGTAGTGGGTCTAGAGCAGTGGTGGGGAGGTGTTTGATAAAACATTCGTGGAAGGGCCTTGTGGATCTACCATTGGATTCCAAATGGCTTGTAACTGACATGGTGCAGCCAGCAGACCCTTATATGTAAAGGCATCTTGTTATATGGAGAGTTTTCAGAGGAAAATTAAGAATCAGGTTGATATGGAAAAGGGGGCAATGGGGAAAGCTGTGAGAGATAGAAGCCTAGTTGGTGCATTCTCTTGCAGACCCTGACCCACCACACGTGACAGAACTCCCTCCAGCACTGTGTCCCAGTTTAGCTCCTAGTATTTCGTGAAACAACTACCAAACTCACAGTTCAGCAGCAAAAACTCCACAAAAATGGAGGAGGACCAAATGGCTTCACAGTCCACACGGGGAGACACTTAGTCCTTAGTGGCCTCAGTTTACTTACAAAGAGAGGATTCAGCACTGCTTCATCTTGTTCATTGGAAAATAAGAAACCATGTCCTCCAGGTCACATAGATGTAGACCCAGCTTTGATGGTCTCACTACAAAGGAAGCCAAATCTCCTGAATACAACATATATTTCAAGTGCGGAAGCTCAGAGGCAGTTTCTCAAAAAGTTTTTAGGCCAGCAGAGCTCCATGTTTGTGGAGTGTTTACCCTGTCCCTTACTTTTTGAAACTCCTCTACCGCCTCCAGAATGTGAACTCCTTAGCATTTTCCATTCCAGATATGTATTCACTGATTTTGTAACTCTTCTCCTCTAGTTGTGTCTTACTTGTGGTGAAGGTAATGTCAAGGCATTGTTCTGGATGAGAGCGGGAGGATATTTGTGCAGCGTATATTTACATACACATTGGATTCATTTTCCAATTTTTCATTCGAAGTACTGAATCCCTGACAATAACCCATACCTAGTAGACTCAGACTATTCATCCTAATATAATCGTGAAAATTAACCCAACACAATAGAAATACAAGCACTTCAGAGGAGACATGTTGTATAGTTGGACTTGACATTTGCCTTATATAAGGTTGGAGTTATAAATCTAGTCAAATTTTAATTGTAATATTGTCCATGTGTTTTTAAACTTAACAAATATGTGAATTCTTGTTTCCCTTTTCTGTAGCTTATTCACACATGTATATTTATATGCATATATAGAATCCTACCAGGTATCACACGTACATTTTTGTGAGGTGGCTGTCTTGGCAGATACAAATTGTGAGAAGAGTTCACTCCTCCTAAATGCTTTTGGAAATGAAAATTCAACCTATAGGAGAGCGTCCTATTAGAAAAACATTATATATAAACTCATGTTTAGTAAAATAAATATTTTTTGCATTTGTGGATGATATATATTTACTGATGAATTTCGATTGGCATTTATATTGGTACTTTTTAATGTCTGTGAGTGTTGTGTGTGTGTGTGTGTGTGTGTGTGTGTGTATATATATATATATATATATATATATAGATATAGATATAGATATAGATATAGATATAGATATATAGATATAAATATAGATATACTCTCCAAATTTTTCAAAGTATGAAATATATGTGTCTTATTTTGCACTTCCTAAATTTTTCATATTCATGAATGTGGATTTATAATTATCTTTTCACAAGATTATTCTCAGAAACATTCATATACCCTACGAGACTCTTACCACTAATACTAATATAATGGAGAAAAAGAACCCAAACAGAATAGATACAAGCATTTCAGAAGAGACATGGTGTATAGTTGGACTTGCCTTTTGCATAATATAAGGTAGGAGTTATAAATCTATTCAATTTATTGAAATAATTTTCCATGTGTTATTTTTTTTGACACAACACAAAATTTAATCTTTGAAAAATAAATAAAATTGACACTTCCTTAACCAAGCTAATGAAGAAAAAAAACCTCAAATTACTAAAATTAAGGATCATAATGGAACTTTTACAGAGTACACAACTAAAATACAGAGAATAATTGAAAACTAATTTGAAAATTTATAGTCTAATAAATTAAAATACCATGATGACATCAATAAAATTTTAGAGATATACCCAAACTTAATTAGTAGGACGTGAACAATTTAAACAAATCAATTTCAAGCAATGAAATAGAAGTTGCTGTCAACAGCCTACCAATCAAGCAAAGCCCAGGAACAGACAGATTCTCAGCCATGTTCTACAAGACCTTCAAAGAAGCATTCATCACAATACTCCTCAAATTATTCCATAAAATAGAAAAGGATGGAACTCCTCCAAACTCATTCCATGAGGCTATTATCACTCACATACCAAAATCAGACAAAGACACATCAAGGAAAGAAATCTTCAGAGCAATATTCCTGACAAAGATATATACAAAAATTCTCAATAAAATTCTTTTTTTTAAGCCAAAGTTAATCAAAAGGGATAAAGAGGGACACTACACACTATTTCATGTGTTTTCAAAGTTAAGAAATATATGAATTCCTGTCTCACTTTCTCTGTAGCCTATTAAGCACATGTATTTTTATATGCACAAATAGAATCCTACCTGGTTTCACACGTACATTCTTGTAAGGTGGCTGACTTGGCAGATACTATTTGTGAGAAGAGATCACTCCTCCTAAACGCTGTTGGTACAGAAAATTCAACCCATGGGTGAGCTTCCTAGATGAACAACATTATACATACATCCATGTTCAGTAAAATGAATATTTTGGGATATGCGGATGAGTTATTTTTCATGATGAATTTCGATTGACATATATATTGCGACATTATAATGTGTGTGTGTTTGTCTCTCTCTCTCTCTCTCTCTCTCTCTCTCTCTCTCTCTCTATATATATATATATATATATATATATATATATATATATATATATAGTCTCCAGATTTTCCAAAATATGAAATATATGTCTTCTTATACACCACCTGAATTCATTCATATTCATATATGTGGATTTATAATCAACTTTTAACAAGTTTATTCTCAGAAATATACATCCACTGAAATACATATTTGTTTCCTAGTACTGAAAACTAAATTCAGGGAAGGGTTCTTACAAATCCTAATATTTCTAGACTAACTGACCAAGTTTAACATCAATGCAAATACATTCCTATTGGATATGATGTGTTTTTTAAAGTTCATTTTTATTCAAACTTGGTGCGTTATTATTTATTCAGTTTATGGACATCATAAAATATATCCTTTCATTCACAAGTTCACAAATTTATAAATATTTGGTTTACTTTCAATCACTTCCTCCTTTGGAACACATATATTCCTCTATGTTTCTTGACTGGTCTTTTCACTAGACTTCTTTCTAAACACATTATTTTCGATTCCATTATCATTTTTGAGGCAAAACTCACACACTATTCATGATAAACGGTAACCCTAATAATACCATTAGATATATAACTTGTTGGAATGAATGTACATATATCAATATATGATTTCGTCTATATTTTCAGATATTAAAACAATCCATTATGTAAATTTGGAACCAGTCACATAATTTTTTCACAGTATGGTCTATTAATGTATCATCTCTATATTCATCAACACAGGGTAAACCTCTTAGTATCCCCAGTACTAATTTATATGTTTTCAAAATATTGCTCCCAGAAAAGGTGGAAGAAATACTCATGTCACCTGATCTACATATACATATTATCACAGTAATATTCTGGACACAAAATGCAAAGGTCACCATTATGATTGCAATAAAGCCTCAATGGAATGTGAACATGGATTACTAAAAACATCCATGTCCAGTTTGCCTAATGCTCTCAAATGTCAATCCAATTGGTGACTACATTTTTGTTTCTTTTTAAGATTATGTATTCAACCTCAACCCTGTTGAAAATGTCAAATCTTATCACTCACGTTATACTTTGCCTGATTTCCTAATGTCTCTATTGATGTCTGCCTTCCTACATATTTTTCCCAGTTCATCATTGTGCCCAACTTTTCACATATGGTGCCATTTATATTCACTCTCTAACCGAAACCTATTGCTAAAGAACTTTTGGTCCAAATCCTAGACTCACTCTTCCTCCTAAACCTACTGACTATCTTTCTAATCCTACACACTATCCCTTTTTCACTGGATGTTCTCTTCTACATTCAATCATCTGAGGTACAGGGTCTTATGCCATTGTATATCGATTTGCATCGACCTCGGTGCAAAACATTACTCAAGATAAGGATCCCAATCAAGAGCCCAAATCCTTCTGGGCTTCAAATATTACCTAGATTTCTGTTTTCATACTTATATTTTACCTCGATATTCTTATAAATATTGCTGGTTCCCAATACCATTATTCATCCAGCAGAATGATTCCTAAGCCAAATGGAACATGCTATTAACCCTAACCATACAATGTTCCCTCAATCTCACTTTACAGAAGAGCAGGGATAAAGTTGATATTACAATACAGGAAGTTAGGAGATCTTCCACCTGCTGAGTACCTCAAAATCCATGCAGAAATAATCCCTGGAGAAGATGTAGGCAGCTATGAAAGACCTGAGAGAACAAAAGTCATATTCCATGGCAAACAACATGGTCAGGATGAAAGGATGTGTCTGAGTCAGCCTCTCTATTCTTAATGCAGGGAAGATGGACCAAAGCAGGCCTGTGTGGAGAGCTGTTCCCAGGTGACTATGGTTTCTATACCATTCTAACATGTGAAAGTATCACAGGAAGTAGGGCAGCCTCCATGTCAGGAGACACTAGGATGCAACTGTTAGGACAAAGTAGTGGCCAAGACAGGGACCTCATTAATTTCCTGAAGGTAGTGAATTCACCTCATTTCCTTGGCGATGGAACTCTCTGAATTTTGTGATCCAGGAAGCCAGGCACCAGAGCCAGTCCAAGTCCCAGTCGCAGTGGGCTCACTTGTTTGGATTTACTAAGGACAGAGTCAGTCTTTCTTGGTACCTACTGATGTAAGGGTTGCCAAATACTAAGAAAGCTCTGAAGAGGGGTCTTTCCTGAGAGGACAGGAATTGGCTCACCACTGCCTCCTGACAACTTCACAGAGTTGACCAAGGAGACCAGATCTGAGACAGAAAGGCCATTTGTGGGGAACATCGTATGGCCTACCAGTCAGAGGACACTCCAGATAGTGACAGACCTACTTGGGGGAAGAAGTTGCATTTGTGGGTGTTGGTTTGTGTTTGTGGTTTTTTTCCATGTTCTGAGAATAGGTAAAAAAGGAGGTTTGTTTGGATTGGAGTGGACTGTTTCCAGTAAGTCATTTGACAAGGAGACTGTTTCTATGTCCGTGTATCCCACTGTGTTTTTCTTTGTGGATATTAGAAAAAAATAGCTCATTGGGTGTGTCCTGTCTAGTAGAAAGCTTCCCAGCATGCATCCTTTCCAATTAATGAATGGACTGAGGCTTGCCTTATCCATGGGCAACACCTGCTATCTACCTAATTTTCCATTTTTTCATGAATTCTGGCCACTCTCAAGATTAGTATCATGTATTTTTGTACAAGATATGTACCACCTCCAAGCTCTGTGACATGGCCATGTACTGGATAGCTGAAGGGAATGGCGAGCAACTCAGAAAACTCACATATTAGAGTAACAAGGAAAGTCTCCATGGAGGAACCCTGCTTGGGGCCTTTTGATTACCTATTGTTCTGTTGCTCTGAATGTCAGAAAGGTCTTTGCCTCAGGCCACCCCTTTGTGAAGCCTGAAGAAAACAGTTTTCAAATGGAAATGAATGGGCATCACCTGTGGCTCTTTGCTTCATTGCTTTGGAAATGGATGTATCTGAATCAGCCTCTTGGCCCTGTGTGAGCCTGTGGTTTAGATTTTCAGCACCTGATGAATCTAAAGAAAGATCCCATGTGGGCATCCAAAACCTAAATGGAAAAAAGATCAGTCATTGTGGATGAAGCCTCTCAACTTCCTCTGTAAGATTCCTGACCTCCATCAAGTGAGAATAGGGATCATTTGTGTCAAGTAAGTTCTTCAAAGGGCTGCAGAGGGGAGACAATAGGTGCTTGGGTTTTCTTATAACTCCAATTCACACTAAAAATCTATACCCCACAGTCAGTAGGCCTCAAATTTGAGAAGTGGAGTAGTATTAACAGCAGGCCTATTTGATCACTTCTGGTTCACACTAAGGTTGTCCAGGCCACCCTGACTTTAGGCAAATGAGGGACAAGGGAGATTATTTTTGACACTGTCTTGGGCTGTGCCCCTCATGGAAACCTCCAGCTAGAGGTTATGATTAGTGTCTATATAAAAAGATGAAGAGGGCCATGTGAGAGTGTTTTGGTTTTAATTGTCATCATTTGTGTGGCAATTTGAAGAGATGCCTGGGTCCACCTGGGCTTGAACTCTGTTGTGATTCCCCTTAGAGACTGAGTTGTGTAACTGACCTCAGAGAAGTATTGCCATGAATTGTGTTGGGATTTCAGGAGGCCACACATGAGATTCACCATTGGAATCTGAGATCTTGGCCCAGGGTGACTTTACACAGAGCACTGGGAATCTAAGCCAGGATATCACAAGATTTTATTCTGAAAGATTCCAGCCATAGTTAAAACACCAACAGGGAATCTTTAGATCACTTATAAGCAAATTAAAAAACAAAATTTTTTAACAAGAGTAAAAATACTTAGTTAATGTAATGCTACCCTGAATTTTTTGGGTGAGTTGTACTTTATATTCCCTGTTTGAGATCCTAGTAAACTTGAGAGAGAAAAAAAAAAAGAAAAAACAAAACTTTTGAACATAACTTTAAATGAAATAAAATCTGACCTTCTGCTTTCGTAGTCATTCTCACATGTAGTAAGATGGGACACAGAGCCTTATCTCAGGTAAGACAGGGCTCTTTATAAATCATAAGTGTTTTAGTTCTAAAGCTGATCTTCGTTTTTTAATATCCTTTTACAAAGTTTACATAAATTGTTTGAGGTCACATGAACATTAGCTAACACCATATAATATCACTTTTGAAACATGAATTAAAGAATGGCTGAATGTTTTTAACATTCAAATAGATTAGGCTCTCATTAATTTAAAAATACATTTAAATTGTTGCACAATGTAAAGTGTAACATAAAACTTTACATATCTTATTGATAACAGGTAAATAAATCCCCAATATATATTTTATTTACCATACAACTTCAGAACACCAGCTTGATATAATGCTCTTTTAATGTTTCTACCTTATCGAGTTGTATAACTGGAAGATATGAGCACATTAATAGCATCACAGTTACATTGATGTTTCTACATTAACCAAGTTTATCTTTTAAAGAAATGGCAGTACAGTGCTCTAAAATAACAGTTCTGTTTTAAACAGTTGTTTAATTTTTATGGTTGCTTGCTCTGGAAAAAATAAGACTTAATAAACACAATGTTATGAGTAATCTTATGTTTTAAGAAATTTTTGTCTCTTTAACACATGACTAATTTTTACAATCTTACACAGACTTTAGTAGAAAGTCTGTATAAGATTGTAAACATTTTATACAGATTTTGTACTAAAAATTGATAGACCTTAGTATATCAATCAGATATCAAACAAAAACACTCATGAATGAGTAAATCCAAATCAAATTTACTTTACTTTTTAATCAAAATATTAGACAAATGTATTGAACAGTGTAAACCATTTTTTGGTTGAAGGAAAAGTCCTAGAACAAAGTCATATAGACCTTTGGTAGACAATAATATTTTATTAGATTTTTGAACACCTAGAAAAACTTATAGGCATAAATTTGAAGACATTTATATTTATCTGTTTATCCAATCTAAATTGAAACATTTAAACCACGTGAATTAAAGATCTGTGGTCCACTTTTTAAAATTTGTTTTTATGAGCGCTTTTTTATATGAGTGCTCCTTATATATGTTAATTTGTGTATCATTTGAATGATATACGGACATATGTGTATATATATATATATATATATATATATATATATATATATATATATAGAGAGAGAGAGAGAGAGAGAGAGAGAGAGAGAGACATAAAACACATAACAAAAGTGTGCACACCTAATAATAGTGAAGGCCTTGTAGCTTTTCACAGGTGAAATCACCATTGCAATGTTTTTAAAACTCCACAGTTGGTCAAAGATAAAACTGATCAGAAAAACATTAACCTAGGTCTGTAGGATCAAAATCATAAACTCAAAAAAAAAAAAAAGAATCTAAGAAAAAATTATGAGTCCTAGAAAAAATGACTGGCCGGTAATTAGTAAATACCATACAATTTACCATTTTTTTCCCTTAGGCCTCAGATCAGTCTCCTACTGAGCTTACAGGAGACTTTCATTTGCATTTCAACAGAAGTCCTGGCTGAGGTCTGGAAGGAGCAGGAAAAAACTGCTATTCTGAGCAGACACCTCAGGCCTAAGGCATTTTAACCATAATTTTCTGGTTATGATGTTGAAAATTATGCTACAAGTTTAAGATACAATTCACAAAATTTTATATCTTTACATCTTGTTTTGTCAACAGATATCATACTATGATTTACTATCCTTGTCCAAATTAATGCACTGGTAAACACAGTGACATTTTCCCAGGCTACCCAATTCAGAATTGTAGAAAAAAAGACTGCATGATTGGGAAGTTACTTGCCAACTTGGAAGTAGAGTTCTTTAGTTTTCCATCCTAAGTATTTAAGTTCTCTGGCATGAATTATCTGAAATCAAAAACTAAACAATTACCTAAATCCGACTTTTAACTGCAATATTGTGCAACGCTTCAAAAAACGCATTCAGATACCAGATTTTTACAATAAAACATCATCATTTAGACACACATTCAGCTAAGATCATTCTCAAGAAACAATTTATAATATAAACACATTATTGCACATGTCTTAAAGTGCCAAAAACAAAGGCACAAGACAGACAGAAAGGAACTCCAGAATATGGCTGACAGACAGAAGCCTTTAAAACAGAGCAGATAAGAGAAAAATCTCCTGCACCAGTGGCACCACAGATGTCCCCACAAGGGGACCAGATGTTTTCACAGAGAAGCTACCTGAAATGTAAAATCAAGGGTCTCCATGGTGACTTTACTGCATTTAGTGTCCCCTTTTTATTTTTCTCTTTTAAAAGAAGACAGAGGTGTCATAATTCTTACAGTGCAGGGAAGGAAGGAGGGAATTCCCTGAAGCAACAGGGCTTTGGCAGTTGCTGGGGTCCCTCAGTCCCTCCTTTTACTTACAGGATTAGCTCTTCTGTTTCGGGTCCACTCCAAGCATGCACCATCTCCTAACATTTCAGTCGTCAGCTCTCAAAAAGTTCTGGGACGGGGCCGGGTATCAAAATTTGTAACTTAAAGTTCGGTTTCTGACCCTGAAGCAAATTAATGCTAATTTAATAATGAGGACAGGGTTTTGAGAAAAAGAAAATGGAGGTTTATTGCTTTGCTAACAAAGGAAAAACAAGGGGACTCTGCCAAAAGGTTGTGACTCTCATGATCTGGAGGGACAAGGGATTTTAAAGAGTTTCACTTGTTAACCTGGGGTATACTCAGTTCTTCGTTCCCCAGCAGGCATTGCCCTGTGCAGTGGGTGTGCTCCAGGCAGCCAGCTAGGGGCTTCTTTCTTCCTGCTTAACAAAGGTGGGTAAAGTTCATCACAGTTCCTTAAAACACAGTCGAAAGGGTGTCAGGCTTACTTGCTTTGTTACCCTTTTTCACGTCCAATATCCTTAAAATTTTACCACAGAAATCAAACAAAAAAACGCACAAAAAAAACAACAAAAAACATATAGACCACAGAACAAAACACAGAAAAACAGAATCCTGGTGCCGAAACAGAAAAACAGAGGAGCAATGCAACATCTTGCTAAAGCTCCAGGGTAGGAGCGTGTGTGTGCCCATCGGCACCTCTCTACCCTTCCAGAGGAATTCCCTACAGAACAGAACAGAGGACAGCATGATTCTCATTACTGTCCTGGACAGGAGTGTATGCGAGCCTCCCCAGGCCACCTCTCTGTCATCAGAAGAGATCTCCCTTAACCAGATATCAGATGTTATAAAGGCGCCACTTACCTATGGAGGCCTCCTCCACCAGGGGCTTGATAATAGTTTTAGTGTGGTGGTTCACTGCAGTGCTCCCCAGACTGACGGCTCACTCCAAGGCCTTGGAACATCTCAAGTTGTGCACCTCCTAGAGTGGTTCTCCAGCCCAGTGCCCTGGAGGGAAGGCCAGCTTCAGAATTTTCAGCAGTCTGGTTTTGTGATCTACTCGGGCAGGGTCATCTCACTGGGGAACTCCAAAATTTTGGACTAGGATGCAAGAAAAGACCACTGACTCCAATTAAAATCAAATTAAGGCAAGCTTATTATTTCAACAGGCTGGGCTGCCTCTCCTTCCCAAAATGGTGGGAACAAGACAGCAACCCCACCTTTCCTACAGCCCAGCTATATAGCCCAGAAAGTTACACAAACGGGTGGTTACAGATAACAAAACTTTGAAAGCATCACACTAATGGTAGTTTACATTTTTTTTTTTTTTTGCTGGCCCCAATATCAGAAATAATGAGGACCATTAGGGCCTCAGAGAGGGTTGTTGTCTGGCCAGGGAAGGCCAATATTTATGAGGTGTCACTAAAGTTTCAGAAAGTACTGTTATCTGGTCAGAGAGCCAGGTGTGGATGAGTTCAAGGCACGGGCAGGCGTTCCAAGCAGGTTCAGAATTTGCAGTAATTTAGAGTAAAGCCAACATTATCTTTTCACGGCTTTGTGGCAAGATGGTTCCCAATTTTAATAAAAAATCAGGTTGGGTCTATCAAGCCTCTCCCTTACTTTTGGAAACTCCTCTGCAAACTCCAATGTTGTGAACTCCCGGGCATTTTAATTCCAGATATGTATTCACAGAATTTCTAACTCTTCTATTCCAATTGTGTCTTTCTTGGGGCGAAGGTAATATCAAGTCATTGTTCTGGATGAGAGTGGAAATATTTTTGTGTAGCACATATTTGCATACACATTTAGGAGATCACTCCTCCTAAACACTGTTGGAACAGAAAATTCAAACTATGGGGGAGCTTCTTAGTTGAACAACATTATTCATGAATCCAAGTTCATTAAACAAATAGTTTTGGATCAGTGGATGATATATATTTCAAGATGAATTTCAATTGGCATATACTATGCTACATTTTAATGTCTGTGTGTGTTTTTTGTTTATAATGTTTTGCGATTTATATGGATTTAAAATCAAGTTTCCACAAGATTATTCTCAGAATATTCATCCACCTGAAATACATATTTGTTTCCTAGTACTGAAAACTAACTTCAGTAAATGGTGCATAAAAATCCTAATATGTCTACAGTAACTGACCCAGATTAATATCAATGCAAGTAGATTCCTAGGGGACATGATGTGTATTTTGATGTTCATTTTTATTCAACACTGCTACATTACTATTTCTGCAGCTTATGCACATCATACTGTATATATTTCATTCAAAAGTTCGCAAATTTATATGCATGTGTTTCACATTCAATCACTTCCTGCTTCAGAACACATGAATTCCTCCAGGTTTCTTGACTATTCTTTTCATGATACTTCTTTCCAAACACATTATTTTTGATTTCCATAATCACGTTTGAAGCAAAACTCACACACTTTTCAGGATAAAATATAACCCTAATATTACCATTAGATGTATAAGTGGTTGGAATGAATGATTGCATATCAATATGAGATTTCTTTTATATTTTCAGATATCAATTCAATCCATTATTTAAAGTGGAACCAGTTATATTATTTATACACAGTATGGTCTATTCATGCATAATCTGCATATTCATAGACACAGGGTACACCTATTTGTACCCCAAATACTAAATTATACGTCTACAAAACATTGCTCCAGAAACGGTGGAAGAAATATTCATGTCACCTGATCTACACATACATTTTATCAAAATAATATTCTGGACACAAAATGCAATGGTCACACTTATGATTTTAAAAAAGCCTAAATGGAAAGTGAACATGGATTACAAAAAAACATCCAAGTCCTGGTTACCTAATGCTCTCGAATTCAATCCTATTTGTGACAACATATTTGTTTCTTCCTAAGATTATATATTCAAACTCAACCCTGTTGAAAATGTCTAAACCAATTACACACTTTATACTTTTGCTGATTTCCTAATGTCTCTATTTATGTCTGCTTTCCTACATATTTTCACCTGTTCATCATTGTGACTGACTCTTCACATGTGCTGACATTTACATTCACTCTCTACCCGAAACCCTATTTGTAAAGAACTTTTGGTCCAAATCCTATACTCACTCTTCTTTATAAACCTGCTGACTACCTTGGTAATCCTACGGACTATTCCTTTATGACTAGATGTTCTGTTTGTTATTCAATCATCCGAGGTACAAGATCCAATTTCATTGTATATTGACTTATCTGAGACATCTGTGCAGAATATAATTCAAAGCTAAGTATCCCACTCAAGGGCCCAATGCCCTACTTGGCTTCAAATCTTCCCTAGATTTCTGTTATATTTTACCTATATATTCTTGTAAATATCACAGGTTTCCAATACCATTATTCATCCAGCAGAATGATTGCTAACCAAAATTGAACATATTATTAACCCTAACCATACACTGTTCCCTCAATCTAACTTTAGAGCAGTGCAGGGACAGAGTTGGTCTTACAAAAGAGGAATGTTGGGGATCTTCCACCTGCTGAGAATATCAAAGATCCATGCAGAAATGATCCCCGAAGAAGATGTAGACTGCTATGAAGGACCTGAGAGAGCAAAAGTTAGCTTCCATGGCAAACAACCTGGTCACTATGAAGGGATGTGTCTGAATAAGCCTCTCTCTTTTTAATATAGAGCAAATGGACCAAACCAGGCCTGTGTGGAGATCTTTTCCCCGGTACCAATGGTTGATATACCATTCTAACTTGTGAAAGTGTCACAGGAAGTAGGGGCAGCCTCCATCTCATGGGACCCTTGGAAGCAACTGTTAGGACAAAGTGGTTGCCAAGGCTGTGAGCTCATTCACTTCATGAAGGAAGTGACCTACCTCACTTTCTTGGTGATGGAACTCTCTGAACTTGGAATCCCTGAAAACAGGCAGCCAGAGTCAGGCCCAATAACAGTCACAGAAGTCTTACTTTTTGGATTTACCAAGGAGAGAGTCAATCTTTCTTGGTATTTACAGTTGTGAGGATGGCCAAATGCCAGGAAAGATCTGAATTGGGGTCTTTCCTGAGAAAGCAGGTATTGGCTCACCGCTGGCTCCTGACAACTTCACAGAGTGGGCCAAGGAGTCCAGATTTGAGAATAGAGAAGCCATTTCGGGGGAACATAGTATGGCCCACAAGGCAGAGGACACTCTTGATAGTCACAGACCCTCTTGGGGGAAAAAGGTGCCTTTGTGGGAATGAGTGTGTGTATGTGGTTTTGTCTCATGCTCTGAGAATAGGTAGGAAAGGCGGTTTCTTTGGTTTAGAATGGACTGTTTCTAGTAAGTCATTTGACAAAGCAAGTGTTTCTATGTCTGTGTATCCAACTGTGTCCATGGTTGTAGACATTACAAAAGAAAATGCATCAATGGATGTGTCCTGTCTAGGAGAAAGCTTCCCCACATTCATCCTGCCCAATTTATGAAAGGACGGAGGCTTGCCTTATTGATGGGCAAGACCTGCTGTCTTCCTAAGTTTCTGTTTTCTTCTTGAATTCTGGCCACTCTCCAGAATAGACTCATGGTTTTGTGACCAAGATATGTAGCACCTCAAAGCTCTGTGACATGGCCGTGTACTGGATAGCTGAAGGGAATGGCGAGAATCTCAGGAAACTCAGATATCTGTGTGATCATGAGTGTCTCAGTGGAGAATCCCTGCTTTGGGCCTTTGCTTACCTATTGTTCTGTAGCACTGAATGTCAGGAAGGTCTTTGCCTAAGGCACCACTTTGTGAAACCTGAATAAAACAGTTTTCTAATGGAAATGAATGAGCATCACCTGTCTCTCTTTGAGTAATTGCTTTTGAAAGGGAGGTGTCTGAGCCAGTCTGTTGGCTGTGTGTGAGGCTGTGGCTTGCATTCTCAGCACCTGATGGATCTAAAGAAAGATGCCATGTGTGCATCCAAAACCAAAATGGCCAAAAGAGCAGTCATTGTGGATAAAATCTCTTGCCTTCCTCTGTAAGGTTCCTGACCTCTATCAAGTGAGAATAGGAATCCTTTGGGTCAAATGACTTCTTCAAAGCCCTGCGGAGGCTAGCCAATAGGTGCTTGGGTTTTCTCATGACCCCAATGCACATAAAGAATCTAAACCCCACAGTCAGTAGGCCTCAAATTGGAGAAGCTGAGCAGTATTAATGGTAGGCCTTTTTGATCACTTCTGGTTCACAGAAGGGGTGTCCAGGCCACTCTGACTTTATGGAAATGACGAGCAAGAGTGCGTATTTTGGACACTGTCTTGTCCTGCGCTCCTCATAGAAACCTCCAGCTAGAGGTTATGATGAGTGTCTATATGGAAGAAGATGAGAGCCATGTGGGACTATTTTGGTTTTAATTGTGGTCATTTGTGTGGCAGTTGGAAGAGATGACTGGGTCCCCCTGGGTTTGAACTCTGGTGTGAATCCCCTTAGAGACTGAGTTCTGGAAGTGACCTCAGAGAAGTATTGCCATGAATCGAGTTGGGATTTTAGGAAGCCATGCATGAGAGTCGCCCTTATAAACTTAGATCAAGGTCCAGGGTGGCTTTCCACAGAGCACTGGGAATCTCAGCCAAATTATCCCATGATTTTATTCTTAAAGACTTGGCAGCCATACTTGAGAGTCAAAACACACATGGAACTCACATTGTAGACCTCAATAGGCCTGGCTTCATGTAACCTTTTGGCCACTCTATGGGAAGCGTTGCCTATGAAAGTTCTCCAGAGTTTCACTGAAATGAGCTTCCTCAACATTTAATGGTTCTTGAAAGCCACAGTGCCTCCCAACTACATCCTTGAAAAATGGCTAGATAAATACTTTGAAATTTTTGAAATTCCCATGACCAGGTGGCACTGGAGTATCTTTGGATGTCCTGCTGCTGATCATGAGTGTACCAGAGAGTGCCTTGATTGACTGGAATTTATAAAAATAATGTAGAACAGAGATGGTAGTAAGTTGGAGCCTGCTGAGTAGTGGGCCTAGAGCAGTGGTAGCCACGTGTGTGATAAAACATCTGTGGTGGGTCCATGTGATTAGCCCATTTGCTTCCAAATGGCTTGTGACTGACATGGTGCAGCCAGCAGACCCTTATTTGTAAAGGCATCTTTTTATTTGGAGAGCTTTCAAGGTAATGATCAGAATCAGGTTGATATGGTCAAGGGTGCAAGCTATGTGAGAAAGAAGCCTGGTTGTTTCATTCTCCTGCAGACCCTAACCCACCACACGTGACAGAACTCCCTCTAGCACTGTGTCCCAGTTGAACTTGTTGTTCAAAAAGCCCAGTGCAGCAGCAAGAACCAAAAGCCCCAGTGCAGCAGCAAGAACCACCACAAAAATTTGAGGAGGACCAAATGGCTTCACAGTCCACACGGGATGAAACTTAGCCTCCAGTGGCCACACTTTACCTACAAAGAGAGAATTCAGCACTGCTGCCTCAGGTTCATTTGAAAATAAGAATCCATGTTCTCCAGGTCATATAGATGCAGACCCAGCTTTGATGGTCTCACTACAAAAGAAGCTAAAACTCCTTAATACAACATATATTTCAAGTGCCCAGCTTCAGAGGCAGTTTCTCAAGAAGTCTTTAGGCCAGCAGAGCTCAATGTTTGTGGAGTGTTTACCATGTCCCTTACTTTTGGAAACTGCTCTACCACCTCCAAGGTTGTGAACTCCTGAGCATATTCCATTCCAGATTTGCATTCACAGATTTTCTAACTCTTCTCCTCTAATTGTGTCTTACCTGGGGTGAAGGTAATGTCAAGGCATTGTTGTGGATGAGAGTGGGAAGATTTTTGTGTAGCACATATTTGCATACACATTGGATTCATTTTCCAATTTCCCATTAAAAATACTGAATCCCTGACACTAACCCATACCCTACTAGACTCTGACTACTAATCCTAATATGATGGAGAAAAATAACCCAAACAGAATAGAAATACAAGCAGTACAGAGAAGGCATGGTGTATAGTTGGACTTGCCTTTTGCATTAGGTAGGGTAGGTGTTATAAATCTAGATAATTTTTAATTGAAATAGTTATCCATGTGTTTTTAAAGTTAACAAATATGTGAATTTCTATCTCCCTTTCTCTGTAGCCTATTCAGCAAATGTATTTTTATATGCACATATAGAATCCTAGCTGGTATCACATGTACATACTTGTTTGGAGGCTGACGTGGCAGATAAAAATTATGAGAAGAGATAACTCCTCGTAAATGCTGTTGGATCTTAAAATTCAACCTATGGGTGATCTTCCTAGTTGAACAACATTATTCATAAATCCATGTTCAGTAAAATTAGTATTTTTGGATCAGTGGACGATATATATTTCACCATGAATTTCGATTGGCATATATACTGCTACTCTTTAATGTCTGTGTGTGTTTTGTGTTTGTGTGTGTATATATATATATACAATCTCCAGATTTTTTAAAATATAAAATATATGTGTCTTATTATACACTCCCTAAATACATTCATATTCATGTATGTGGATTTATAATCAAATTTTTACAAGATTATTCTCAGAAATATTCATCCCCCTGAAACACATATTTGTTTACTAGTACTGAAAACTAACTTCAATGAAAGGTGCATACAAATCCTAATATTTCTGCAGTAACTTACCCAGGTTAATATCAATGCAAGTAGATTCCTATGGGACATGATGTGTATTTTGACATTCATTTTTATTCAACACTGGTACAGTACTATTTTTTCAGTTTATGCACATCAAAGGATAAATGTTTCATCCAAAATTTCAAAATTTAAAACTTTTGATTCACTTTCAATCACTTCCTGCTTCAGAACACATGTATTCCTCCATGTTTCTTGACTGGTCTTTCATGAGACTTCTTTGCAAACACATTATTTCCGATTTGCATAATCAATTTTGAAGCAAAACTCACACACTCTTCATGATCAACCGTAACACTAATATTACCATTAGATGTACAACTGGTTGTAATGAATGTATGTATGCCAATATCAATATAAGATTTCCTGTATATTTTCAGATATCAATTTATTCCAATTCCAATTTCTAATGTTGGGTCCAGTTATATTATTTATTCACAGTTTGGTCTATTCATTCATCATCTCTATATTCATCAAAACAGGGTACACCTATTTTTTTCCCCAATACTAATTTATAGGTTGTAAAAATATTGCTCCCCATAATGGTGGAAGAAATACTCATATCACCTGATCTACATATACATTTTTATCACAGTAATATTCTGGACACAAATGTAAAGGTAACACTTATGATTGTACCAAAACCTAAATTGAACGTGAATATATATTACTAAAACCATCCATGTCCAGGTCGCCTAATGCTCTCAAATTTCAATCCTATTGGTGACTACATATTTGTTTCTTCTAATATCATATATTCAACCTCAACCCTTTTGAAAATGTCTAATCCTGTTACTCACTTTATACTTTGCCTGATTTCCTAATGTCTCTATTTTATATCTGCTTTCCTACATATTTTCCCCAGTTCATCATTGTGACTGACTCTTCATATGTGCTGATATTTTCATTCAGTCTCTAAACGAAACCCTATTGCTAAAGAACTATATTTCCAACTCAAAGACTCACTCTTCAACCTAAACCTACTATTTTCCTAATCCTACTGAATATCCCTTTTTGACTGGATGTTCTCTTCGACATTCAGACATCTGAGGTACTAGGTTTTATTCCATTGTATGGAGATTTACCTGCGACCACATTGCAGAATGTAATTCAAAGCTAAATATCATAATCAAGGGCCCAATGCCCTTCCTGGCTTCAAATCTTACCTAGATTTCTCTTTTCATACTTATATTTCAAATACATATTCTTATAAATATTTCAGGTTCCCAATACCATTATTCATCCAGCAGAATGATTCCTAACACAAATAAAACATGTTGTTAACCCTAACCATACACTGTTCCCTCAATCTAAATTTACAGAGGGAAGGGACAGAGTTGGTCTTACAGTAAAGAAATGTAGGGGGTCTTCCACCTACTGAGACCCTCAAAGTTCCATGCTGAAATGATCACTGGAGAATATATACGCAGCTATGAAGGACCTGAGAGAGCAAAAGTCATGTTCAATGGCAAACAACCTGGTCAGGATGAAGGTTTCTGTCTGAATCAGCCTCTCTATTCTTAATGTAGAGAAGATGGACCAAACCAGGCCTGTGTGGGTAGCTGTTCCCGGGTGCCTATGGTTGATATAAGATTCTAACTTGTGAAAGTGTCACGGACAGCCTCCTTTTCATGTGAGACTTGGAAGCCACTGGTTGGACAAAGTGATTGCCAAGGCAGTGACCTCATTCAGTTCCTGAAGGAAGTGACCTCACATCACTTCCTTAGTGAAGGAAATCTCAGAACTTGAGATTCATGAAGCCAGGCACCCAGAGTCAGTCCCAGTCCCAGTCCCAGTGGTCTCACTTGTTTGGATTTACCAAGGACAGAGTAAGTCTTTCTTGGTACCTATTGATGTGAGGATTGCAAAATGCCAGTAAAGCTCTGAAGAGGGGCCTTTCCTGAGAAAGCAGGTAGTGGCTCACCTCTGGGTCCTGACACCTTCACAGAGTTGGCCAAGGAGACCAGATCTGAGACATTTCAGGCCATTTAGGGGGAAAATAATATGGCCCACCAGTCAGAGGACACTCCGGATAGTAACAGACCTTCTTGGGGGAAGGAGCTGCCTTTGTGGGTGTTGGTTTGTGGTTTTGTCTCATTTTCTGAGAATAGGTAGGCAAGGCGCTTTATGTGCTGTGGAATGAACTGTTTATTGTAAGTCATTTGACAAGGCGAGTGTTTCTATGTCTGTTTACCTCACTGTGTCCGTGGTTGTACTCATTAGAAAAAAAGAATGCATCAATGGATGTGTCCTGTCTAGTAGAAAGCTTCCCAGAATTCATCCTGCCCAATTTATGAATGGAGTTCAGATTGCCTTATCAATGGGTAACACCTGCAATCTTCCTAAGTTACAGTTTTCTTCCAGAATTCTGGCCCCTCTCCAGAATAGTCTCATGGTTTTGTCTCTAAGGTATGTACCACCTCCAAGCTCTGTGACATGGCCATGTACTGGATAGCTCAAGTGAATTGTGAGCATCTCAGAAAAATCAGAAATATGTGTGACCACTAAATCTCAGTGGAGAAACCCTGCTTTGGGCCTTTTTTTTTTAAATTAATTTTTATTGTAGGTTGTTCAAAACATTACATAGTTCTTGATATATCATATTTCACACTTTGATTCAAGTGGGATATGCACTCCTTTTGCTTACCTATTATTCTGTTGCTATGAATGTCACGAAGTTCTTTGCCTCGGGCCACCAATTTGTGAAGCCTGAAGAAAACAGTTTTCAAATGGAAATGAATGGGCATCACCTAGGGCTCTTTGCTTAATTGCTTTGGAAAGGGGTGTGTCTGAATCAGCCTCTTGGCCCTGTGTGAGGCTGTGGCTTAGATTCTCAGCACCTGATGGATCTAAAGAAAGATCCCATGGATGCATACAGAACCAAAATAGCCAAAAGAGCTGTCATTGTGGATGAAGACTCTCGCCTTCCTTTCAAAGGTTCCTGACATCTATCAAGTGAGAATAGGGATCCTTTGGGTCAAGTGAGTTATTCAAAGCCCTGCAGAGGCTAGCCCATACGTGCTTGGGTGTTCTCATTACTCCAATTCACATAAAGAATCTAAACCCCACAGTCAGTAGGCCTCAAATTGGAGAAGCCAAGCAGTATTAATGGCAGACCTATTTGATCACTCCTCGTTCACAGTCAGGGTTTCCAGGCCACACTGATTTTAGGCAAATCGGGGGAAAGGTAGGTTATTTTGGACATTGTCTTGGTCTGTGTCCCTCATGGAAAACTCCATCCAGAGGTTATGATGAGGGTCTACATGGAAGAAGATAAGGGCCATGTGGGAGAATTTTGTTTTGAATTGTGGTAAGTTGTGTGGCAGTTGGAAGAGATGCCTGGGTTTACCTGGGCTTTAACTCTGGTGTGATTCCCCTTAGAGTCTGAGTTCTGGAACTGACCTCAGAGAAGCATTGTCATCAATTGTGTTTGAATTTTACTAGGCCATGCATGAGAGTTGCCCTTGGAACCTGAGATCTAGGCCCAGAGTGGCTTTCCACAGAGCACTGGGAATCTCAGCCAGGATATCACATGATTTTATTCTGAAAGACTTTGCAGCCACAGTTGAGTCAAAACACGCATGGACCTCACATTGTAGACCTCAATGGGCCTGGCTTCATGTGACCTTTTGGCTACTCTTTGGGAAGCCTTGCCTGTGAGTGTTCTCTAGAGCTTTCATTGAAATGAGCTTCCTCAACATTTAATGGTTCCTGAATGAATTGAAACCCCCAGAGCCTCCAACTTCATCCTTGACAAATGGCTTGATAAATACCATGAAATTTTTGAAATTCCCATGACCAGGTGGCACTGGAGAACTTTTGGATGTCCTGTTGCTGATGATGAGTGTACCAGACAGTGCCTTGATTTACTGGGTTTCATGAAATTTGTGTAGAACAGTGATGCCAGTAAGTTGGATCCTGCTCATTAGTGGGCCTAGAGCAGTGGTGTGAAGGTGTGTGATAAAACATGTGTGGTGGTGACATGTGGATCTGCCATTGGCTTCCCAAAGGCTTGTGACTGACATGGTACAGCCAGCAGACCCTTCTATGCAAAGGTGTTTTTTATATAGAGAGGTTTCAGGGCAATGTTCAGAATCAGGTTGCTATGGAAATGGGGGCAACTTATGTGGAATTGAATCCTGGTTGGTGCATTCTCATGCGGACCGTGACCCTCCACACGGGACAGAACTCTCTCCAGCACTGTGTCCCAGTTTAGCTCCTTGTATTTCATGAAGCAAATACCAAACTCCCAGTGCACCTGTGAGAAACACCACGAAAATTGGAGAATGACCAAATGGCTTCACAGTCCACACGTGGAGACACTTACAACCCAGTGACCATAGTTAAACTACAAAGAGAGTATTCAGCATGGCTGCCTCATGTTCATTGGAAAATTAGAAACAATATCCTCCAGGTCACATTGTTGCACACCCAGATTTGATGGTCTCCCAACAAAGGAAGCTAAAGCTCCTAACAACAACATATATTTTTAAGTGCCCAACCTCAGAGGAAGTTTCTCAAAAAGTCTTTACACCAGCAGAGCTCCATGTTTGAGAAATGTTTACCCTGTCCCTTACTTTTGAAAACTCCTCTACCACCTCGGAGGTTGTGAACTCCTGAGCATTTTTCATTCCTGATATATATTCACAGATTTTCTAACTTTTCTCCTCTAATTGTGTCTTACTCGGAACAAAGGCAATGTCAAGGCAATGTTCTGGATGAGAGTGTGAACATTTTTTTGTAGCACATATTTACATACACATTGCATTCATTTTACAATTTTCCATTCAAAATACTGAATCTCTGACATGAACCCATACCCTACTAGACTCTGACTACTACTCCTAATATGATGGAGAAAAATAACACAAACAGAATAGGAATACAAGCAGTTAGGAGAAATCATAGTGTATAGTTGTACTTGTATTTTGCATGATTAATGGTAGGTGTTATAAATCTAGTCAATATTTAATTTAAATAGTTCTCCATGTGTTTTTAAGGTTAACAAATATGTGAATTCCTGTCTCCCTTTCTCTGTATCCTATTTAGCACATGTACTTTTAAATGCACATATAGAATCATACCTGGTATCACATGTACATTTTTGTGAGGTGGCTGATTTGGCAAATACAATTTGTGAGAAGTGATCACTCCTCTTAAACGCTGTTGGAACTGAAAATTCAACCTATAGGTGAGCTTCCTAGTTGAACAACATTATACATAAATCCATGTTCAATTAAAGAAATATTTTTGCATCTGTGGATGATATATATATATCATGATAAATTTCGATTGGCATATATATTGCTAATTTAATGTCTGTGTGTGTGTGTGTGTATTTTGTGTGTGTGTGTATGTGTGTGTGTGTGTGTGTGTATATATATATATATATATATATATATATATATATATATACTCTCCAGAAATATATGTGTCTTATATACACTCTCTAAATTCATTCATGTTCATGTATATGGATTTATAATCAACTTTTCACAAGATTTTTCACAGAAATATTCATCCACCTGAAATACATATTTGTTTCCAGTACTTAAAACTAACTTCAGTTTATTTTGCATACAAATACTATTATTTTTACAGTAACTGACCCAGTTTAACATCAATGCAAGTAGATTCCAGTGGGACATGATGTGTATTTTGAAGGTCATTTTTATTCAGCACTGGTACAATACTATTTCTTCAATTTATGCACATGATAGGATATATATTCCATCCACAAGTTAGCAAACTTATAGGCAGTTGTTTCACTTTCATCACTTCCTGCTTCAGAACACATAAATTCCTCTAGGTTTCTTGACTGGGCTTTTCATGAGACTTCTTTCCAAACACATTATTTTTAATTTCCATGATCACTTTTGAAGCAAAACTCACACACTCTTCATGATAAACCATAATCCTAATATTACCATTAGATGTATTAGTGGTTGAAATGAATGTATGTATATCAATATAAGATTTCCTGTATATTTTCAGATATCAATGGAATCCATTATTTAAATTTGGAACCCATTGTATTATTTATTCACATTATGGTCTATTCATGCATTATCTCTATATTCAGAGTCACAGGATATACCTATTTGTACCCCCAATACTAATTTATACATCTTCAAAATATTGCTCCCAGAAATGGTGGAAGAAATACTCACGTCACCTTATCTACATATACATTTTATCACAGTAATATTCTGGACACAAAAAGCAAAGATGACACTTATTATTTTACCAATGTAAAGGTCAGGCGAATGTCGGAGGAAGAGACTACCAGAGACTGTCTCATGCAACAGCCAAGGATTTATGGGGGTCCAGCATGCTGGGGTCAGAGCTCCCTTGAATAGAGCACAGAGTCCTGAGAACAGCTTAAGCAGAGCTTATATACTTTCCTTGGAGAGGGCAGATAGGAAAGTTTATTGATGGGTCAGGGCGAGTGGGCGGTTTGCGTCCAAATGGGTGAGGAAGTACATTCTGCAGTTTTGCAGTTGGGTACAGCACTTTCAGGGAACTAGATTAGCAAACAGTTCTCAAGACATCAACAGTGTTTTGTTAAGCATACCGAAAAACTGGAAGTGACAAGTACCTATTTTATTAACCTTTCATTCCCCACTTCTTCTTTTGGTTACTTTTAATCATAAAAATGATCATTGGGGGTGTCACATTTTATGTTTACTAGTGTGGTATATTGTTTTCTGATTACCATAAGTTTAACTTGTTCAATTTGAGCATGGAGAAAGGAAACTACACGGTTGATCAAACAGGGTCCTACAATTACCAATAATATGAGGATTATTAATGGACCGGCCAGGGCTGATGAAAATGTAGTTAATGAGGGGGCTTTGTGAACCAAGACTCAAACCACCTTTTTTGGGCCTCTCTCTCTTGTTGATGCTCTTCAAGGCATGTTCTTAATTTAATCATAGATTCTTTTACAACTCCAGTATGGTCGGCATAAAAACAACATTCTTCCCTCAATGCAGGACGAAGGCCCCTTCTCTCATGAAGAGGAGGTCCAACCCTCGACTGTTCTGTAAAATAACTTCAGAGAGAGAGGTTAAAGATTCGTGTAAAGCTGTGAAGGAGGTTTTTAATATCTTTAAGTTTTGGTCTATTACTGCTTCTAATTGGGTCATTTGTTGTGTCCCATGGACCAGGGCAGTGGTTCCTGTGCCCACCCCTGCAGCAACTCCTATTCATAATAGGATGACTAAAGTGAGGGATACAGGTTCCTGGCAGAACCGGGTTGTTTGCCCCCCCTATTTGATATTTAAATGTACCTGCGTCATGATAGAGCACTCTGGAAAACATCTGCACCATTACATAATTAATCACATCTGTTGACCATTTTATGAAAACATAAACAATGTTTAAGTGTATAGAATTGTACTGCTGTAGAGATGGACAAGGCAAGGTACTTAAGATAGCACAGAAGACAGGGAAACAGTCTTATTTGGTTGCATCCGTATTTAGAGGGCATTGCTTCTGTTGTAATCAATTAATCCCTGAACCCAAAGTTTAGGTTGTTTCAGAATTTTGTACCCAGCATGTAAGGGAAGGGGCTCAGAAGTTCACAGTCTGCAGAAGTTCACAAAAAGCAGTTTTTGTTTCTGTTTTTTTTTTCCTCTGTTCTGGGAAAGTTAACTTCTTAAGGACACCTGGGAGGGGGAGAGCTTTTTTCTTCTTTTTTTCTTTTCCTCCCTGCCAGCTGTTACCATGGAGCCCAGTTGGTAACTTCTATATCTTAGAAATGTAGCCATCTCTATGAAGCGCCAGCTCTAGGGCAGAGGCCTTCTTCATATATTTTGTTAAAAACTACTAAGGGGGTGTCTAGCTTAGGAGTTCTGATTTTTCCAGCCAGTGGCCAAGTAGAACAGAGCAACACGAATAGAGGAAGTTTATCTACATTGAACTCTTTTATAGGAACTGTGTTGCTGAAAGGCTTAAAGTCAGCCTTGGTGAAGACTTCTGGAGAAGGTCATTTAAGACTTTTCTGTGGGCCTGATACAGAGGGGAAGACAGGGAAGGCAGGGGATGAGAGCAGCTCCGTGGATCTGAGGATGAGGAAAAAGAGATATAAAAGAATTATGGGAAAGGGGTTTGGGATTTTCCTGGCAACAAAACTTGAGCAGTAGAACAGGTAGAGCAGAGGGGAAGACGGGAGTGAGTATCCCAAAAAGCCTGTGAGGGACTTTAAATTCTTAGTAACCTGTTTTCAGTGATGACAAAGCAACTTTAAAGGCCATTTTAATTACATCTTTGATAGGCATCTGAGGGCACTCCTTAGCTGGTTTGAGCTTTGGGTTAGCTGGTAAGAGGACCTGGTGGGACCCGGTGTGGGCACTGACAGGAGGAGAGAGGAGTGAGTGGGTGGAAGGGTACCTCAGTACCTGCAAGCTCAGCAAGGGGCAATGGTCTGAGAACCGACGGAAATTTGGGTTTTTGATCTAGTAACTGGAGCTGAGAAATCAGGTTGCTGATGTGGGAGTGACAGCAGAGAGTCTAGGGCAGAAGGCTGCGGGTGAGTATCTATTGGAGAAGCATAGTTCAGGATTTGAGCATAGGAGGGAAAAGGCCTACACGTAGGGGAATTTCCTTCCACACTTTTGAGCACTTGTCGAATTTGAAAAGGTCACGCAAAATTTGAGGATCTAGAGACACTTCTGGTGGCCATCGGTTTTTGTTATCTAACTGGTAATATGGCCAATGCTGTGTACTGAATTTGATGAGGAGTTTTGCTTCCACCAGGTAGCCCCTGTATCCTCACATCCCCATTATTTACAGAAGAAGTTGGCTTTTCCCCCACACAGTCGTGGCTGTTTTTGGCTTTGGTAGTCCGCCAGGCAAACATAGTAATCTAGGCTAGCCAACCTGCATCTGGCTCGCGTGTCCCTACATCCATAATGTTTGTTTCCATTATCTATTGTATGGAAAGTATTTAATGGAATTTTTGGGGATCCTCTTCATCAGGGATTTCCCAATAGGAAAGACGTATAGCCAGCTGACAAATTTCTTGGTGGAGAGATGGCCACCAGGTCCCTAAGTGGGCTGTATGTGTGATAGACCATACTTCTTGTCTAGTAGGATTTGTGATCAGCCATCGCTGCTGAACGGGTTGATGAGGGTTAGGACTACTGGTGACCAATTGGAGAGTCTATAGTCTTATTCACATGGCGAATCTACAATTTGAAAATGTTACCAGTCTTTTTCATTTTTCAGCCAGATTCTGGACAGGGCACAGGCTTGAGATGAGAATTAGGAACCAGGAAGTGATTCCGTCTAACTTTAGCACTGTAGGTGTTATAAGTAGCACCTGGTATGGTCCTGTCCAGCCGGGTTCCAGGGATGACACCTGATGTTGTCTTATGTAGACAAAGTCTCTTACTTGATATAGATGTGGAGTACCCTCTTCAGCAGGTTGGTAGGCAGTGGCCAGCTGTTTCCACAGGTATTGCTGAGTTCCTTCCAGAACTTTAAGTCTGTCAAGCAAGGTGGTGTGGAAGGGATCGTTAGATCTTTGAGTTAGGGTTAGGTCCCTTACTGGAGATGGGGCCCCATAGAGAATTTCATAGGGGGTGAGGTTACACAAAGAAACAGAGGGAGTATTTCTTGCATGAAATAGTGCATAAGGCAGGAGCATAGTCCAATCTTTTATGCTACTCTTTAAGCTTAATTCCGTTTAGGTCTCTTTAATGGTTCTATTTAATTTTTTTACCTGTCCTGAACTCTGGGGTCTATAAGCACAATGTAACTTCCAATTAATCCCCAGGGTCCTGGCTAACCCCTGAGTTACCTGGGCCATGAACGCTGGTCCATTATCAGACCCTATTACCTTAGGCAGGCCGTACCTTGGAAAAATATCTTTCAGGATCTTCTTGACCACCATTTGCGCCTTTTTTTTTGGGGGGGGGAGGCTTCAATCCATCCTGAAATATATCTACAAAGAGTAGGAGATATTTAAGTCCATACCATGCTTGCTTAATTTCAGTAAAGTCCACTTCCCAGAATTGTCCTGGTCTGGTTCCTCGTAGGTGCTTTCCTGCAGGAAAGTTGGAAGGGTAAGCATTAACCTATTGACAGACCCGACAGGCTTTTTTTTACCTGTTCAGTTATTTCCTTTCACTGTGAGTCGGTTAGTGGAAAACTCTGTTCTTGATCCTTCAGGAATGCCTGCAATTTCTTTGAACCAAGGTGAGTGAACTGATGTACATTTTTAACGTAGTGTAGGGCTTTCTGAAATTTCAGGCTTTGCTCAGTGAAGTTGAGGAGTACAGTGTCAGTGTCCTTAGATATTATCAAAAGCTTGCTGGATCTCAGGGGTCCATTAGAATTGGGCATCTCCTTTAACAGCGGGTGTAAATGAGAAGTTAAGGACCCAAACACAGGAATCCTTAACCTGCAAAACCCAGCAGTCCCAAGAAACTCTCTGTGTTGTCTGCTGTTAGATGGGGGTGGTTTCTGCACAACCGTTTGATTTCTGGGCTCAGTGAGCCATCGTTTACTGCCCCTAAAGGAATAGCCCAGGAAGATTACTTCTTGCTGGCAAATTTGGGCCTTTTAGGAAGAAGCTCTATACCCGAGTTGAGGAAGCTCACATAATACTGCTTGGGTCCCAGATTCACAGATATCCTTGGTGTTGGGTGCCAGTAGCAGGTCATCCACGTATTGAAGCTGGGTGACTTCGGGGTGCGTAGTTCTGAAGCTGTTGAGATCTCTTTGGAGGGCTTCATCAAAGAGAGTGGGGGAGTTTTTCAACCATTTTGGGGAGTCTAGTCCAAGTTAGTTGACCACACGTTCCAGTTTCTGGGTCTACCCACTAGCAAGCAAACAGCAACTGACTATATTTTTGCAGAGGCAAGCAAAAGAAAGCATCTTTTAAGTCCAGAACAGTATACCATTTCCTCTCAGGGTTCAGAGTGATAAGCAGATTGTACGGATTAGGTACACTGGGGTGAATGTCCTACACTCTGTTGTAGGTCTCTCTTATGTCTTTAATGGGGGATAGTCCCTGGCTCCTGGCTTTTTATACTGGTAGCGGGGGAGTGTTTTAGGATGATTGACAAGGCCTTAGGACCCTAAGGCCAGATATTTCTGAATATGGGGCCTTATCACATCTTTAGCTTTTTTGCTCAGAGGATATTTTTTGACATTGATTGGGGAGGCTGAGGTTTTGAACTCCACTGTTTTTGAAGGTTGTTTCATGGCTAGTCCTAACCCAGCAGTTTTTTTTCCAGGCATCTGGGTAATCTGTTATCCATTTCTGGGGTAGCTTGCCTGTTTGATCAGTCTTGGGGGGTGTGAAGAGTTGCTGTTCATCTTCTACTGACATATTTAAAGCCGTGAATATAGGAGTTTCTACTAAAGGATTTAGAAATATCATTTTGGGGCCTTCATGGTTAAAAGTCATTTTGGCCCGGAGCTTGGTGAGCAGATCTCTGCCCATCAATGGGGCCAGGCATTCTGGGATTATTAGGAAGGAGTGATGGATTTTTCCTTTCCTCATGTCCATGGTTTTCTTAGTTGTCTAATTCCCATATTTACTGGTGTTAGCACTTTGAACTAGAGAGCTTTTATTTGATAGAGGGCCCAGTGGGGCCTTAAGGACTAAGTATACTGCCCCTGTATCCACTTCAAAGTTTACTGGGGTCCCCTCCACATCAAAAGTTACCCTGGGTTTATTGGGAGTCTAGCAATCTGGGGCTCAGTGCTCACTTGAATAGAGCAGAGAGCAATGAGAACAGCTTAAGCAGAGCTTATATACTTTCCTTGAAGAGGGCAGGGAGGGAAGCTTATTGATGGGTCAGGGCGAGTGGGCGGTTTGCGTGCAAACAGGTGAGGGTGTACATTCTCTGTTTGGCAGTCGGGGACAGCACATTCTGGGGAAAAAATTAGCAAACAGTCCTCAAGGTTTCAACAGTGTTTTGTTAAGCATACAGAAAAACAGGAAGTGACAAGTACCTATCTTATTAACCTTTCACCAAATCCTAAATGGAAAGTGAGCATGGATTTCTAAAAACATCCATTTCCAGGTTGCTTAATGCTCGCAAATCAATCCTATTGGTGACTACATATTTGTTGCTTTCTAAGATTATATATTCAACCTCAACCCTGTTGAAAATGACTAATACTAACCCTCACTTTATGCTTTTCCTGATTTCCTAATGTCTCCATTGATATCTGCTTTCATACATATTTTCCTGAGTTCATCATTGTGACTGACTCTTTACATATGCTGAAATTTACATTCACTCTCTATCCGAAACCCTATTGCTACAGAACTTTTGTTCGAAATCCTATACTCACTTTTTTTTCTATACCTACCAACTATCTTCCTAATCCTACCGACTATCCCTTTTTGACTGGAAATTCTCTTTGACAATCAATCATCCAAGGTACAAGGTCCTATGCCATTGTATATCAATTTATCTGAGACATCTGTGCAGAATATAATTCAAAGCTAAGTATCCCAATCAACAGCCCAATGCCCTTCTTGGATTCAAACCTTATCTAGATTTCTGTTTTCATACTTATATTTCACCTATATATTCTCGTAAATATCGCGAGTTCCCAATACCATTGTTCATTCCTCAGTATGATTTCTAACCTAAATCAAACCTGTTATTACTCTAACCATACACTGTACCCTCAAACTAACTGTACAGAAGAGCCGGGAGAGAGTTTGTCTTACAATACAGTAATGTAGGGGCTCTTCCACCTGCTGAGAACATCAAAGGTACAAGCAGAAATGATACCCTGGAGAAGTTGCAGGCAGCTATGAAGGACCTAATAGAGCAAAAGTCATCTTCCATGACAAACAACCTGGTCAGTATTAAGGGATGTGTCTGAATCAGCCTCTCCTTTCTTAATGTAGAGAAGATTGATCAAACCATGCCTGTGTGGAGAGCTGTTCCCAGGTGCCTATGGTTGATATACCATTCTAACTTGTGAAAGTGTCACAGGAAGTAGTGGCAGCCTCCATCTCATGGAAACCTTGGATGAATCTGGTAGGACAAAGTGGTTGCCAAGGCAGTGACCTCATTCAGTTCCTGAAGGAAGTGACCTCACCTCACTTTCCTGGTGATGGAAATCTCTGAATTTGGGATCCAGGAAACCAGGCACCGAGAGCCAGTCCAAGTCCCAATCCCAGTGGTCTCACTTGTTTGGATTTACCAAGGACAGAGTCAGTCTTCCTTGGTACCTACTGATATGAGGATTGCCAAATGCCTGAAGAGCTCTGAAGAGGGGCCTTTACTGAGAAAGCAGGTAGTGGTTCACCGCTGGCTGTTGACAACTTCACAGAGTTGGCCAAGGAGACCAGATCTGAGACAGTACAGGCCATTTTAGGGGAACATAGTATGGCCCACTATTCAGAGGACACTCCGGATAGTCACAGACCTACTTGAGTTAAGGAGGTGCCTTTGTGGGTGTGGGTGTGAGTTTGTGGTTTTGTCTCATGTTCTGAGAATAGGTAGGAAAGGCTGTTGTTTTGATTGGAGTGGACTGTTTCTAGAAAGTCGTTTGACTAGGCGAGTGCTTCTATGTCTGTGTATCCCACTCTGTCCATGGTTGTAGACATTCGAAAAGAGAATGTATCAATGTATGTGTCCTGTCTAGTGGAAAACTTTCCAGCATTCATCAGGCCTAGTTGATGAATGGACTGTGGCTTTCCTTATGGATGGGCAACACCTACTAACTTCCTAAGTTCCTGTTTTCTTCCTGAATTCTGGCCACTCTCCAGAATAGCCTCATAGTTTTGTGTCCAAGATACATACCACCCCCAAGCTCTGTGACATGGCCATGTACTTGATAGCTATAGGAAATGGGAACATCTTAGAAAACTCAGACATCATTGTGACCAGTAAACGCTCAGTGAAGAACCCATATTTTGGTTCATTTGCTTACCTATTGTTCTGTTGCCCTGAATGTCAGGAAGGTCTTTGCCTCAGGCCACCCCTTTGTGAAGCCTGAATAAAACAGTTTTAAAATGGAAATAAATGGGAATAACTTGTGGTTCTTTGCTTTGGAAAGGGATGTGTTTGAATCAGCCTCCTAGCCCTGTATGAGGTTGTGGCTTAAATTTTCAGCACATGATGGATCTAAAGATAGATACCATGTGTGCAATCAAAACCATAATGGCAAAAATTCAGTAATTGTGGATGAGTCTCTTGCCTTCCTCTGTTAGGTACCTGACCTCTATCAAGTGAGACAGGGATCCTTTTGGTCAAATGAGTTTTTCAAAGTCCTGCAGAGGTGCTTGTGTTTTCTCGTGACTCCAAATCACATAAAAAAATCTATACCTGAGAGTCAATAGTGCTCAAATTGGAGAAGCAGAGCAGTATTAACGGCAGGCCTATTTGATCACTTCTGGTTCACAGGAAGGGTGTCCAGGCCACCCTGACTTTAGGCAAATGAGGGGCAAGGGAGAATATTTTGGACACTGTCTTGGGATGCGTCCCGCATGGAAACCTCCAGCCAGAGTTTATGATGAGTGTCTATATTTAACAAGATGAGGGCCATGTGGGAGTGTTTTGGTTTTAATTGTGGTCATTCGTGTGGCGGTTGGAAGAGATGACTGGATCCAAATGGGCTTGAACTATGGTGTCATTCCCCTTAGAGACTGAGTTCTGGAACTTACCTCAGAGAAATATTGCCATGAATTGTGTTGGGATTTAGGAGGCCACGCATGAGAGTCACCCTTGGAAACTGAGATCTAGGCCCAGTGTCGCTTTCCACAGAGCACTGGGAATCTCAGGAGGATATCACACAATTTTATTCTGAAAAACTTGTCAGACATATTTGATAGTCAAAACACACATGGACCTCAATTGTAGACCTCAATGGGCCTTGCTTCATGTGACCTTTTGGCCACTCTTTGGGAAGCCTTGACTGTGACAGTTCTCCAGAGCTTTCATTGAAATGAGCTTCCTCACCATTAAATAATTTCTGAATGAATTGAAACCCACAGTGTCTCCAACTTCATCCTTGAAAATTGGCTAGATAAATACCATGAAATTTTTGAAATTTCCTTGACCAGGTGGCACTGGAGAACATTTGGATGTCCAGTTGCTGATCATGAGTGTACCAGACAGTGTGTTGATTGACTGGTTTTCATGAAAATGGTGTAGAAAAGAGATGCCAGTCATTTGAAGCCTGTTGAGTAATGGGCCCAGAGCGGGGGTGAGCAAGTGTGTGATAAAACATCTGTGGTGGGGTCATGTGGATCTGCCATTGGCTTCCAAATGGCTTGAGACTGACATGGTGCAGCCAGCAGATCCTGTATGTAAAGACATCTGGTTATATAGAGAGGTTTCAGGGCAATGTTCAAAATCAGGTTTCTATGGTCAAGGGAGCAACCTATGTGGTATACAAGCCCTGTTGGTGCATTCTCCTGCAGACCCTGACCCACCACACGTGAAAGAACTTCCTCCAGCCCTTTGTCCCAGTTGAACTCCTTGTATTTCATGAAGCAAATACCAAACTCCGAGTGCAGTATCAAGAAACGTTTTGAAAAGTGGAGGATGACCTAATGGCTTAGCAGTCTACATGGGGAGACACTTAGACCTAGTGGCCATAGTTTACCTACAAAGAGAGAAATCAACACTGCTGCTTCATGTTCATTGGAGAATTATAAACCATGTCCTCCAGGTCACAGATGTGCAGACCAAGCTTTGATTGTCTCACTAGAAAGGAAGCTAAAGCTCCTGACAACAACATATATTTCAAGTGCCCAACCTAGAGGCAGTTTCTCCAGAAGTCTGTAGGCTGGTAAATCTCCATGTTTGTGGAGATTTTACACTTTCCCTTACTTTTGGAAACTCCTCTACCAACTCCAAGGTTGTGAACTCCTGAACATTTTTCATTTCAGATATGCATTCAAAGATTGTCTAACTCTTCTCCTCTAAATGTGTCTTACTTGGGGTGAAGGTAATGTCAAGGCATTGTTCTGAATGAGAGTGGGAAAATTTTTGTGTAGCACACATTTGCATACACATTGATTCATTTTACAATTTTCCATTTGAAATACTGAATTCTTGACACTATCTCATACCCTACTAGACTCTGACTACTAATCCTAATATGATGGAAAAAATACCCAAACAGAATGAAAATACAAGCAGTTTACAGCAGGCATGGTGTATTGTTGGACTTCCTTTTTGCATGATAGAGGGTAGGTATTCTAAATCTACTCAATTTTTAATTGAAATAGTCCTCCATGTGTTTTTAATGTTAACACATATGTAAATTCCTGTCTTCCTTTCTATGTAGCCTACTCAGCACATGTATTTTTATATGCAAATATAGAATCCTACGTGGTCTCACACGTACATTTTTTTGAGTTGGCTGACTGGGCAGAAACAAGTTGTGAGAAGAGATCTCGTAAACGCTGGTGGAACTGAAAATTAAAACTATGGGTGAGCTTCCCAGTAGAACAATTTATACATAAATCCATGTTCAGTAAAATAAATATATTTTCATCTGTGGATGATATATATTACTGATAAATTACGTTTGGCATATATATTGATACTTTTTAATGTATTTTTGTGTTTTTCTGTATATATATATATATATATATATATATATATATATATATATACACACACACTCTCCAGATTTTATAAAATATGAAATATATGTCTCTTATATACACTCCATCAATTCATTCATGTTCATGTATGTGGATTTATAATCAACTTTTCACAAGATTATTCTCAGAAATATTCATCTACCTGAAATACATATTTGTTTCCCAGTATGAGAACTAACTTCAATCAATGGTGCTTACAAATCCTAATATTTTTACAGTAACAGACCCAGTTTAACATCAATGCAAGTAGATTCCTATGGGACTTAATGTCTATTTTGACCTTTATTTTAATTCAACACTGGTACATTAGTATTTCTTCAGTTTTTGCACATCATAGGACATATATTTCATCCACAAGTTAGCAAATTAATAAGAATTTGTTTCACTTCCTGCTTCAGAACACATGAATTCTTCCATGTTACTTGACTGGTCTTTTCATGAGACTTCTTTCCAAACACATTATTTTCGATTTCCATAATCAATTTTGAAGCTAAACTCACACACTCTTCATGATAAACTATAACATTAATATTACCATTAGATGTAAAACTGGTTGGAATGAATGTATGCATATCAATATAAAATTTCCTGTATATTTTCACATTTCAATTCAATCCATTATTTAAAGTTGGAACCAGTTATGTTATTTATTCACTGTATGGTCTATTAATGCATTATCTCTATATTCATAAACACAGTGTACACCTATTTGTCCCCCCATTACTAATTTGTACCTCTTCAAAATATTGCTCCCAGAAATGGTGGAAGAAATACTGATGTCACCTTATCTATATATACATTTTATCACAGTAATATTCTGGACACAAAAAGCAAAGGTCAAACTCATGATTGTATCAAAGCCTAAATGGAAAGTGAGTATGGATTACCAAAAACAACCATGTCCTGGTTACCTAATGCTCTCAAATGTCAATCCTATTGATGACTACATATTTGTTTCTTCCTAAGATTATATATTCAACCTCAAGCCTGTTGGAAATGTCTAATTCTATCACTCACTTTACACTTTGCCTGATTTCCTAATATCTCTATTGATATCTGCTTTCCTACATATTTTCCCTAGTTCATCATTGTGACTCATACTTCACATATGCTGACATTTACATTCACTCTCTACCCGAAACTCTATTGCTAAAGAACTTTTGGTCCAAATCCTATACTCACTCTTCTTTATAAACCTACTGACTATCTTACTAATCCTACTGACTATCACTTTTTAACTCGATGTTCTCTTCAACAATCAATCATTCAAGGTAAAAGGTCCTATGCCATTTTATATCAATTCATCTGAGACACATGTGCAGAACATAATTCAAACCTAAGTATCCCACTCAAGGGCCCAATGCCCTTCTGGCTTCATATCTTACCTACATTTCTGTTTTCATACTTATATTTCACCTATATATTCTTGTAAATATCACAGGTTCCCAATACCATTATTCATCCGGCAGAGAGATTCCTAACCCAAATCGAACATGTTATTAATCCTAAATATACACTGTTACCTCAATCTAACTTTACAGAAGAGGAGGGACAGAGTTTCTCTTTAAATACCGGAATGTAGGGAATCTTCCACCTGCTGAGAACATCAAAGGTCCATGTAGAAATAATCCCTGGAGAAGATGTAGGCAGCTGTGAAGTTCCCGAGAGAGCAAAAGTCATCTTCCATGGCAAACAACCTGGTGAGGATGAAGGGATGTGTCTGTATCAGCCTCTATCAACTTAATGTAGAGAAGATAGACCAAACCAGGCCTGTGTGAAGAGGTGTTCCCAGGTGCCTATGGTTGATATACCATTCTAACTTTTGAAAGTGTTACAGAAAGTAGGAACAGCCTCCATCTCATGGGCCCTTAGAAGTAACTATTTGGACAAAGTTGTTGCCAAAGCAGTGACCTCATTCAGTTTCTGAAGGAAGTGACCTCACCTCACTTCCTTTGTGATGGAACTCTCTGAACTTGGGATCCAGGAAGAATGGCACCCAGAGCCAGTCGCAGTCCCAGGCCCAGTGGTCTCACTTGCTTCAGTTTACCAAGGACAGAGTCAGTCTTTCTTAGTGCCTACAGATGTGAGGATGTTCAAATGCCAGAAAAGCTCTGAAGAGGGGCCTTTCCTGAGAAAGCAGGTAGTGGCTCACCCATGGCTAATGACAACTTCACAGAATTGGCCAAGGAGACCAGATTTGAGACACAACAGGCCATTTGGGGGGAATATAGTATGGCCCACCATTCAGAGGACACTCTGGGTAATCACAGAACTACTTGGAGCAAAGGTGGTGCCTTTGTAGGTGTGGGTGTATGTTCATGGTCTTGTCTCATGTTCTGAGAATAGGTAGGAAAGACTGTTTGTTTGGATTGGCGTGGACTGTTTCTAGTTAGTCGTTTTGCAATGCGAGTGCTTCTATGTCTGTGTATCCCACTGTGTCCGTGGTTGTAGACATTAGAAATAAGAATGCATCAAAGGATGTGTCCTGTCTAGTAGAAAGCTTCCCAGCATTCATCTTGCCCAATTTATAAATGGACTGTGGCTTTTGTTATCAAAGGGCAACACCTGATATCTTCATAAGTTTCTGTTTTCTTTCTGAATTCTGGACACTCTGCAGAATAGCTTCATGGTTTTGTGTCCAAGATATTTACCACCTAAAAGCTCTGTTATATGGCCATGTAGTGGGTAGCTAGTGTGACCAGGAAAGTCTCAGTGGAGAAACCCTGATTTGGGCTTTTTGCTTACCTATTGTTCTGTTGCCCTGAATATCAGGAAGGTATTTACCACAGGCCAATTCTTTGTGAAGCCTGAAGAAAAAAGTTTTCAAATGGAAATGAATGGACATCACCTGTAGCTCTTTGCTTAATTGCTTTGGAAATGGATTTGTCTGAAACAGCCTCTTGGCCCTGTGTGAGGCTGTGGTTAGATTCTCAGCACCTGATGGATCCCATGTGTTCATCCAAAACCAAAATGATCAAAAGAGCAGTCATTGCGGATGAAGTCTCTTGCCTTCCTCTGTAAGGTTCCTGACCTCCATCAAGTGAGAAGAGGGATTCTTTGGGTCAAATGCATTCTTTAAAGCCAAGGAGAGGCAAGCCCAAAGATGCTTGCATTTTCTCATGCTTCCAATTCACATAAAGAATCTAAACCCCACAGTCAGTCGTCCTCAAATTGGAGAAGGAGAGCAGTATTAACGGCACACTATTTGATCACTCCAGGTTCACAGGAAGGTGTTCAGGCCACCCCGACTTTAGGCAAATGAGGGGCAAGGGAGCTAACTTTGGACACTATCTTGTTCTGCATCCCTCATGGAAACCTCCAGCCAGAGTTTATAATGAGTATCTATATGGAAGAAGATGAGGGCCTTGTGGGAGTGTTTGGGTTTTAATTTTGGAAGTTTGTGTGGCGGTTGAAAAAGATGACTGGCTCCACCTGGTCTTGAACTCTGGTGTGATTCCCTTTAGAGACTGAGTTCTGGAACTGACCTCAGAGAATTATTGCCATGAGTTGTGTTGGGATTTTAGGAGGCCATGAATGACAGTCGCCCTTTGAAACTGAGATCTGTGCCCAGAAAGGCTTTCCACAAGGCACGAGGAATCTCAGCCAGAATATCACATGATTTTATTCTGAAAGACTTGGCAGCCATAGTTGAGAGGCAAAACACACATGATCTCACATTGCAGACCTCAATGGGCCTGGCTTCATGTGACCTTTTGGCGACCCTTTGGGAAGCCTTGCCTGTGAGTGTTCTCCAGAGCTTTCATTGAAATGAGCTTCCTCAACGTTTAAAGGTTCCTGAGTGAATTGAAAATCATAGTGCCTCCAACTTCATCCTTGAAAAATGGCTAGAGAAATACCATGGAATTTTTGAAATTTTCATGACCAGGTGGCACTGGAGAACTTTTTGATGTCCAGTTGCTGATCATGAGTATACCAGACAGTGCCTTGATTGACTGCGTTTCTTAAAAATGGTGTAGAACAGAGATGCCAGTAAGTTGGAGCCTGCTGAGTAGTGGGCCTAGAACAGTGGTGGGCAGGTGTGTGATAAAACATCTGTGTTGGGGCCATGTAGATCTGCCATTGGCTTCCAAATGGCTTGTAATTGACATGGTGCAGCAAGCAGACCCTTATATGTAAAGGCATCTTGTTATATGGAGAGGTTTCAGGGCAATGTTCAGAATCAGGATGCTATGGTCAAGGGGTCAAACTATGTGAAATAGAAGCCTGACTGGTGCATTCTCCTGCAGACCCTGAGGCACCACATGTGACAGAACTCCCTCCAGCACTCTGACCAAGTTGAACTCCTTGTATTGTGAAGCAAATAACAAACTCCCAGTGCTCTACTAAGAAAAGTAGAGCATGATCAATTAGCTTCACAGTCCACACAGATTGACCCTTAGACTCCAGTTGCCACAGTTTACCTACAAAGTGAGAATTCAGCACTGCTGCCTCATGTTCATTGGAAAATAAGATACCATGTCCCCCAGGTCACATAGATGCAGACCAGTTTTGATGCTCTCACTATAGAGGAAGCTAAAGCTTCGGACCACAACATACATTTTAAGTGCCCAAACTCAGAGGCAGTTTCTCAATATGTCTTTAGGCCTGCAGAGCTCCATGTTTGTGGAGTGTTTACCCTGTCCCTTACTTTTGGAAACTCCTCTACCACCTCCAAGCTTGTGAACACCGAGAATATTCCATTCCAGATATGTATTCACAGATTTTCTAACTCTTCTCCTCTAATTGTGTCTTATTAGGGGAGAAGGTAATGTCAAGGCATTGTTCTGAATGAGAGTGGGAAGATTTTTGTATCACACATATTTGCAAACACAATGGGTTTATTTTCCTATTTTCTATTTGAAATACTGAATCTCTGACACTAATCCATAACCTACTAGACTCTGACTACTAATCCTAATATGATGGAGAATAGTAACCCTAACAGAATGGAAATACAAGCAGTTCAGAGAAGGCATGGTGTATACTTGGACTTCCCTTTTGCATTATATGGGGTTGGAGTTATAAATATAGTCAATGTTTATTGAAATATTTCTCCATGTGTTTTTAACGTTAACAAATATGTGAATTCCTCTCCCCTTTCTCTGTCACCTATTCAGCACATGTATTTTTATATGCTCATATAGAATACTACCTGGTATCACACAGACTTTCTTCTGAGGTGGCTGACTTGGCAGATACAAATTGTGAGAAGAGATCACTCCTCCTAAACCCTTTTGGAACTGAAATTTCAACCTATGGGTGAGCCTCCTAGTTGAACAACATTATACATAAATCCATTTTCAGTAAAATGTATTTTTTTGGATATGTGAAGGATATATATTTCATTTTGAATTTCGATTGGCATATATATTGCTACTTTTTAATGTCTGTGAGTGTGTTTCTGTGTGTATATATATATATATATCACTCTCCAGATTTTTCAAAATATGAAATATATGTGTCTTATTATACACTCCCTAAAATCATTCATATTCACGTATGTGGATTTATAATCAACTTTTCACAAGATTATTCTCAGAAATTCAGATTATTCATTCACCTGAAATACATATTTGTTTCCTAATACTGAAAACTAACTTCAGTAAATGCTGCATACAAAGCATAATATTTCATCATTGCCTGATGGCCACGAATAGAGTGCATCACACCCAGTGTAACGCGCCACTGCACAGGTGAATAACGAGATAGAACCACAAAAAACTATCTTGTTAAGAACTTACAGCAAAATGGGGGTGCACCAAAACCTATAAGAAAGATTTTTAGCACTGAGATCTGGTAATTGGGTCTGAAAAACGAGCCAAATGTGCAACCGGAGATCCGGTCTGACTGATCCTCAAAACAATAGAGTGTCTGGGTTCCAATAGACACCCTCCACACCCAACAAATGACAGGCCCAGAATACAGATTGAACTGCAGAGAAGCATCACTCAGGGGAAATCTAGTCTAGCAGGAGAAACCAGGACTAGCAGGAGAAACCAGGGGACTAGAGGCCAGGCTCTTGTGACTGGGAAGCTGGAGAACACAGAAGCGCAGGTGACAGTCCACCTGCTGTCCGCGTGACTGGGCGTCTGGAGAACACCGGCGCGCAGGAGACCGACAGCGCCACTGGGTGGCTAGTGATTGCCCACCCGCCAGTGACCTAGAGCTGAAACCAACTGGAGACAGTCCAGTTCCATCCCCGTATTCGAACATTTCGGCAAGGAGCCTGGGCCCGCCAAAGCAGAGGGGTGACGTCACTGGAGCTCGGCCTTCGGAATTCCCTACAAGTGGAATCCACTTTAGCAGGCATAGTCTACCAACACAAAGGAGAGACAACAGAGATACACAACACCGAAACAAATCTATAGAATAAAACAGAAACACAGCAATCAAATAGAGCTGGAAAGTAACATGAGCATCATGAAAAAACAAGGGAAAGAAAGGAGTACAAACAATGCAGGACAACTTAATTCTACAGGAGGACCTAGAAGCATCAGAAACAGGAATAGGGAAAGAACTTAAGGCATTCCTAACTCAGATGGAAAGGAATATTAGAGAAGACATGAGGCAGCAAGTCCAAGCAATAAAAGTATATTTTGAAAATGAATTAAACAAACAAACTCAAATGGCAAACAACGAGCTTTACCAGGAGATAGAGATCTTAAAAGAAATCAAACAGTAATACTAGAAATGCAGGAAAGTATTAACCAAATTAAAAACTCAAACGAGAATATTACAAATAGACTAGATCAAGCAGAAGTCAGAATATCAGATAATGAAGACAAAGTTTATCAACTTGAAAAGAATATAATCAACACAGAAAAGAGGCTTAAATCCCACTAGCAATCTATTCAAGAGATATTGGATGTCATAAAAAATGAGAGTCATTGGGATAGAAGAAGGCATAGAGATTCAAACCAAAGGAATGGAGAACATATTAAATAAAATAATTCTAGAAAACATCCCAGAGATGAAAGATGGATCGGATTGTCAAATCCTGGAAGCCTACAGGACCCCAAACATTCAAAATCATAATAGGCAAACTCCAAGACATATAATTATGAAGATAGCCAACATACAGAACAAGGAGAGAATATTAAACACTATAAGAGAAAGGAGGCAGATTACATTCAGGGGAAAACCAATTAGGTTAATGACTGATTTTTCATCACAGACTTTGAAAGCGAGAAGATCCTTGAACAATGTATTTTAAATGCTGAAAAATAATGGATTCCAACCAAGAATACTGTATCCAGCAAAATTAAGGTTCAGATTTGAAAACGAAATTAAAGTCTTTCACAATAAACAAAAGCTAAAAGAATTCGCAGCCAGAAAACCAGCACTGCAAAGCATTTTGAGCAAAATACTACAAGAAGAGGAATTGATAAATAGTGCCGAAAACTAACAGCAGGAGGTATCTCAGTAAAGGGAGAGGAAAATAACCAAAAAAGTAAAAACTAGCCAAACTAAAACATAATAAATAAATAAACATGATTGGAAGAACAAATCATATTTCAATTGTAACCTTAAATGTTAATGGATTATATTCACCAATCAAGAGAATGGGCTAGTAACCTGGATCAAAAAAAATAAATCCAACAATATGCTGCCTTAAGGAGACTCATATGATAGGAAAAGACATACACAGGGTGAAGGTAAAAGGTTGGGAAAAATCATACCACTCACATGGCCCTCAGAAGCAAGAAGGAGTGGCCATACTCATGTGGAATAAAATCAACTTCAAACCTAAGTTAATCAAAAGGGATAAAGAAGGACACTATATTCTGTTAAAAGAAACCATCCACCAACAAGACATAACAATTATGAATTTGTATGCACCAAGCAATGGAGCTGCAATGTTCATAAAACAAACTCTCCTCAAGTTCAATAGCCAAATAGACTACAACACAATAATTATGGGTGACTTCAAGACACCACTCTCGGCATTAGACAGATTCTCTAGACAAGAACTGAATAAAGAAACTATCAAACTCAACAGCACAATTTGTAACCTAGACTTGAACGACATATATAGAATATATCAGCCATCATCAAGTGGATACACGTTCTTCTCAGTTTCACATGGATCCTACTCAAAGATAGACCATATATTATGCCATAGGGCAATTCTTAGTAAATATAAAAGCATGGAGATTATACCATGCACTATATCTGATAATAATGGAATGAAACTGGAAATCAATGATGAAAGAAGGAAGGAAAAATCCTACATCACATGGAAAATGAACAACATGCTACTGAATGATCACTGGGTTACAGAAGACATAATGGAGGAGATAAAAAAAATTCTTAGAGACAAATGACAATACAGACACAACATACCAGAATCGATGGGACACAATGAAAGCAGTTTAAGAGGGAAGTTCATTTCTTGGAGTTCTTTCCTCAAAAAAAGAAAAAAATCAACAAATAAATGAACTCACACTACACCTCAAAAACCTAGAAAAGGAAGAGCAAAACAACAGCAAATGTAGTAGAAGACAAGAAATAATTAAATTTAGAGCAGAAATCAACAAAATTGAAACAAAAAAAAATTTAAAAATTTGATAAAACTAAAAGTTGGTTCTTTGAAAAAATAAATAAGATTGACAGACCCACAGCCATGCTAATGAAGAGAAGAAGAGAGAGAACTCAAATTACTAACATACGGGATGAAACAGGCAATATCACAACAGACACTACAGAAATACAGAAGATAATTAGAAAGTATTTTGAAACACTATATTCCAATAAAATAGAAGATAGTGAAGATATCGATGAATTTTTTAAGTCATAAGATCTGCCCAGATTGAGTCAGGAAGACACACGCAATTTAAACAGACCAATAACAAAGGAAGAAATGAAAGAAGCCATCAAAAACTACCAACCAAAAGAAGCCATGGACCGGATGGGTATACAGCGGAGTTCTACAAAACCTTTAAAGAAGAATTAATACCAATATTTTTCAAGCTATTTCAAGAAAAACAAAAAGAAGGAGCTTTTTCAAATTTATTCTATGAGGATAAATCACCCTGATCCCGAAACCAGACAAAGACACTTCAAAGAAAGAAAACTACAGACCAATATCTCTAATGAACTTCGATGCAAAACTTGTCAATAAAATCCTGGCGAATCGAATACAAAAGCATATCAAAAAAATTGTGCACCATGATCAAGTAAGATTCATCCCTGGGATGCAAGGCTTGTTCAATATACGGAAATCAATAAATGCCATTCACCACATCAATAGACATAAAGACAAGAACCATATGATCATCTCAATAGATGCAGAAAAAACATTTGACAAAGTTCAGCATCACTTTATGTTCAAAACACTAGAAAAACTAGGGATAACAGGAACTTACCTCAACATTGTAAAAGCTATATATGCTAAACCTCAGGCTAGCATCATCCTAAATGTGGAAAAACTGAAGGCATTCCCTCTAAAATCTGGAACAAAACAGGGATGCCCTCTATCACCACTTCTATTCAATTTAGTTCTTGAAATACTAGCCAGAACAATTAGACAGACAAAAAAAATTAAAGGCATAAAAACAGGAAAAGAAGTATTTAAATTATCGCTATTTGCAGATGTCATGAAAATATATTTAACAGACCCCAAAGGGTCTACAATGAAACGGCTAGAGTTAATAAATGAATTCAGCAAAGTGGCAGAATATAAAATTAACACGCATAAATGAAAGGCATTCCTGTATGTCAGCAACACCACTTCTGAAATGGAAATGAGGAAAACCACTCCATTCACAATATCCTCAAATAAAATAAGATACTTGGGAATCAACCTAACAAAAGACGTGAAAGTTTTATATACTGAAAACTACAGAACCCTAAAGAGAGAGAGAGAAGAAGATCTTAGAAGATGGAAAAACAAAAGACCCAGAATAGCAAAAGCAACTCTAAACAGAAAATATGAATCTGGAGGTATAGTGATACCAGAGTTCAAACTGTACTAAAAGCAATAGTAACAAAAACAGCGTGGTACTGGTAACAAAATAGGCAGGTGGAACAATGGTACAGAATAGAGGACACAGAAACCAATCCTCAAAATTACAACTTTCTTATATTTGAAAAAGGGGCTAAAAGCATGCAATGGAAGTAGGATAGCATCTTCAAACAATGGGGTAGGGAAAATTGGGGAAAGGTGGGGCAAGGGAGAGAAGTGAACAACAGCAGATGAGGTAGAGAAAGAAGATGGGAGGGGATGGGAGGGGGTATAGTAGGGGATAGTAGGGGATAGGAAATGTAGCAGAATACAACAGTCACTAATATGACATTATGTAAAAATGTGAATGTGTAACCGATGTGATTCTGCAACTCGTATTTGGGGAAAATTGGGAGTTCATAACCCAATTGAGTCAAATGTATGAAAGATGATATAGGATGAGCTTTGTAATGTTTTGAACAACCAATAAAAATAAATAAATAAAGGTTTAAAGTTGAGTGGGAAGAAATCAGCTAAAAAAGAGTTGAGATGCATTCATTTTGCTAAGCAGAAACTTTGTTTTGTGTACTTGTAACTATCACAAATTTATTTTACCAGAAAACTGGCTTTTAAAAATGCACATAATTGAGATTAAAGGATAATCCACTTACCTTCAAGAAAAACTCATAGCATTTCCTATATTTTTCATATTTTATTTTTTTGTGAATATTTTGTCATGGACCAGGTCTAGACTTAGGCTATTCTTCCAGAATACTACCTCATCTGACAAGTTGGTACAATGTGTTGGACTGTTCTTTTCATCTTTTATTTAATAGTTTCTAGATGATAATGTGTATTTTTCCATATGTTTGTTTGGACATACATACCCAACTATATCTTTGCATTTTCTGTTTTACTGGGGAAGAGACTCATCAAAAGCTCTTTATTATATGTATCAACAATCAAACATTTAGAGCATGCAATTATACATAATTTTGCATGAAAATATTTTTGTACCATTTTTATAAAGATTTAGAATTATTAATACTGTCCCTACTGTAATTAGTAACTCCTTACAAAAAGAATTAATCAATTGACTTTATATCAATTATGAATATGAAAATTACTAAAATAAGTATTTGGCAATTAATATGCAATTGATAGAAAGTGAAATCACAAGAAAGCCATTTAAAATGTCAGTGCATATGGTCCTTAAATAATAGGTTGTTCAAAAAAAAAATTCTCTAATTCAAAAGAGTTAATATGCCATATTACAGCTAAATGTGATATAAAAACCTTAAATTATCAGTATTGATAAATAAGAATGATACCTGTTTACCTAAATATGTTTATTTGATTTTCACTGTAAGATGTTAATTCTGGAAGACTTGAGAATTAAGAAAGACTTGGTCTATATTATTTCTAACAGGCTAATCAAAGTACTTTTAAATATATATGTATATATATATATATATATATATATATATATATATATATATATATATATATATATGTAACACATATGCATGAATATAGATACATATGCATAATAAATGTATTGTAATATATTTATCAGGTGGTTATAATTTTTAAATTTTCTCAAGAAAAGAATGACTATAAAAAACAGTTTTAAATGTAAATTTCATAGCATAGTACTGTTTGTAATGCTATGAGAGAAAAATACTTATGGAGGGAAAATGAAAAAGGAAGAGAGAGAAGGGGGAAAATGAGGAAGAAAGTGAGTAAAGAAGAGGGAGAGGAGTGTTTGATGAAAAGATAAAAGTGGAGGGGCTGGGTTTGTGACTCAGTGTTAACATGCTTGTCTAGCATGTGTGAGGCAGTGGGTTATATTCTCAGCACCACATACGAATAAATAAAATGAAGGTCTATCAACAACTGAAAAAATAAAAAAAGAAGAAATATTACCAAAATTCCAAGATTTTATGAATGTTAAATACAAAAAATTATGTTGCATAGCCTTATGTAAATTCTAGACTCCCCAAAATAATCATTAAATGCTAGATTATTAGTGTTATAACTAAAAATCCATTGCTCTTTCTTCTACATTCTGTGGCATGCTAGTGCTAAAATAAATTGTATTATAACACCAAAATAAAATTCTAATATTTATACAGTAACTGACCCAGTTTAACATCAATGCAAGAAGATTCCTATGTGATATAATGTGTATTTTGACGTTCATTTTTATTCAACACTGGTACATTACTATTTCTCCAGTTAATGCACATCATAGGATGTATATTTCATCCACAATTTAGCAAATATATACACATTTGTTTTGCTTTCAATCACTTTTGCTTCAGAACACATGTATTCCTCCATGTTTCTTGACTTCTCTTTTTGTGACACTTCTTTCCAAACACATTATTTTCGATTTCCATTATCACTTTTGAAGCAAAACTGACACACCCGTCATGATAAAACATAACACTAATATTACCATTAGATGTAAAACTGGTTTAAATGAATGATTGTACATCAATATAAGATTTCTTGTATACTTTCAGATATCAATTCAATCCATTATTCAAAGTGAAACCAGTTATATCATTTATTCACAGTATGGTCTATTCATGCATTGTCTATATATTGATAGACACATGGTACACCTCTGTGTACTCCTAACAATAATTTCTATATCTTCAAAATATTGCTCCCAGAAATGGTGGAAAAAATATGCATGTCAACTGATCTACATATACATTTTATCACAGTAATATTCTGGACACAAAATGCAAAGGTCACACTTATGACTGTCCCAAAGCCTAAATGGAAAGTGAACATGGATTACTAAAAACATCCATGTCCAGGTTGCCTAATGCTCTCAAATGTCAATCCTATTGGTGATTACATATGTGTTTCTTCCTAAGACTACATTTTCAATCTCACCCTGTTGAAACTGTCTAAACCTCTCACTCATTTTATAATTTGCCTGATTTCCTACTCTCTATTCACATCTGCTTTCCTACTTTTTTCCCCAGTTCATCATTGTGACTGACTCTTCACATGTGCTGACATTTATATTCAATCTCTACCAGAAACCCTATTGCTAAAGAACTTTTGGTCCATATTCTATACTCAATCTTCTTCGTAATCCTACCGACTATATTCCTAATCCTAGCAAAAATCCCTTTTTTAACTGGATGCTCTCTTCTACATTCAATCATCGAAGGTACAAGGATCTATGCCATTGCATATCAATTTATCTGAGACATATGTGCAGAACATAATTCAAAGCTAAGTATCCCACTCAAAGGCCAAATTCCCTTCTAGGATTCAAATCTTACCTAGATTTATATTTCAATACTTATATTTCACCTATATTTTCATGTAAATATCGCAGGTTTCCAATAACATTGTTCATCAAGCAGAATGATTCCTAACCCATATTGAACATGTTATTAATCCTAACCATACACTGTTCCTCAATCTAACTTTACAGAAGAGCAGAGACAGAGTTGGTATTACAATACAGGAATGTATGGATCTTCCACCTGCTGAGAACCTCAAAGGTCCATGTAGAAATAATCCCTGGAGAATGTGTAGGATGCTATGAACGACCTGAGAGGGCAAAAGTCATCTTTCATGGCAAAAAAACATGGTCAGGATAAAGGGTTGTGTCTTAATCAGAATCTCTCTTCTTAATGTAGAGAAGATGGACCAAACCAAGCCTCTGTGGAGAGCTGTTCCCCAGTACCTATGGTTGATATACCATTCTAACTTATGAAAATGTCAGAGGAAGTAGGTGCAGCCTCCATCTCATGGGACCCTTGGAAGCATCTGTTAGGACAAAGTGGTTGCCAAGGCTGTGACTTCATTCAGTTCCTGAAGGAAGTGACCTACCTCACTTTCTTGGTGATGGAATCTCTGAACTTGGGATCCAGGAAACCAGGCACACAGAGCCAGTCCCAGTACCAGTCCCAGTGGTCTCACTTGTTTGGATTTACCAAGGACAGAGTCAGTCTTTCTTGGTACCTACTGATGTGAGGATGGCCAAATGCCAGAAAAGCTCTGAAGAGGGGCCCTTCCTGAGAAAGCAGAAAGTGGCTCACCAATGGATCCTCACAACTTCACAGAGTTGGCCAAAGAAAACAGATCTGAGACAAGACAGGCCATTTTGGGGTAACATAGTATGGCCCACCATTCAGAGGACACACTGTATAGTCACAGACCTACTTGGGGAAAGGAGGTGCCTTTGTGGGTGTGGGTGTGAGTTTTTGGTTCTGTCTCATTTTCTGAGAATAGGTGGAAAAGGCGGGTTTTTTTTGGTTTGGTGTGGACTCTTTATAGTAGGTCGTTTGACAAGGTGAGTGTTTCTTTATCTATGTATTCCACTGTGTCCATGGTTGAAGACATTAGAAAAGAGAATGCATCAAGGATGTGTCCTGTCTATTAGGAAGCTTCCCAGCATTCATCCTGCCCGATTTATTAATGGACTGTGGCTTGTCTTATAGATGTGCAACACCTACTAAATTCCTAAGTTCAGGTTTTCTTCCTAAATTCTGGCCACTCTCCAAAATAGTCTTATGGATTTGTGTCCAAGATATGTACCCCTCCAAGCTCTGTGACATGGCCATGTACTGGATAGCTGAAGGAAATGGGAGCATCTCAGAAAACACAGATATCAGTGTGACCAGTAATGTCTCAGTGGAAAAACCCTTCTTTTGGCCTTTTGCTTACCTATTGATCTGTTGACCTGAATGTCAGGAGGTCTTTGCCTCAGTCCACCCATTTGGGAAGACTGATGAAAACTGTTTTCAAATGGAAATGCATGCGCATCACCTGTCGCTCTTTGTTTAATTGCTTAGGATAAGGATGTGTCTGATTCAGCCTCTTGGCCCTGTGTGATGCTGTGGCTTAGATTCTCAGCACCTCATGGATCTAAAGAAAGATTCCATGTGTGTATCCAAAACAAAAATGGTAAAAAACCACGCTGACTTTAGGAAAATAAGTGGCAAGGGAGCTCTTTTGAACACTGTCTTGGGCTGCGCCCCTCATGGAAAACTCCAGCAAGAGGTTATGATTAGTGTCTATATGGAAGAGGATGAGGGCCTTGTGGGAGTGTTTTGGTTTTAATTGTGTTTATTTGTGTGGTGGTTGGAAGTGATGACTGGGTCCACCTGGGCTTGAACTCTGGTGTGATACCCTTAGAGACTGAGGTCTAGAACTGACGTCAGAGAAGTATTGCCATGAATTGTGTTGGGGTTTTAGGAGGCCATGCATGAGAGTCGCTCTTGGAAACTGAGATCTTGGACCAGGGTAGCTTTCCACAGAACACTGGGAATCTCAGCCAGGATGTCACATGATTTCATTCTGAAAGACTTGGCAGCAATAGTTGAGAGTCAAAACTCACATGGACCTCATATTGTAGACCTCAATGGGCCTGGCTTCATGTGACTTTTTGGTCACTCTTTGGGAAGACTTTCCTCTGAGAGTTCTCCAGAACTTTCATTGAAATAAACTTCCTCAACATTTAATGGTTCCTGAATAAATTTAAACCCACAGTGCCTCCAACTTCATCCTTTAAAAATGGCTAGATAAGTACCATGACATTTTTTAAATTCCCATGACCAGATGGCACTGGAGTAACTTTGGATCTTATGCTGTTGATCATGAGTGTACAAGACAGTGCCTTGATTGACTTGGTTTCATGAGAATGGTGTAGAACAGAGATGCCAGTAATTTGGAGACTGCTGAGTTGGGGCCTAGAGCAGTGATGTGCAGGTGTGTGATAAAACATCTGTGTTGGGGCCATGTGGATCTGCCATTGGCTTCCAAATGGCTTGTGACTGACATGCTGCAGCCAGCAGACCCTTATATGTAAAGGCATCTTGTTATATGGAGATTTTTCAGGGCAATGTTCAGAATCAAGTTGCTATGGTCAAGGGGGCAAGCATGTGCGATAGAAGCCTGGTTGGTGCATTTATATGCAGACCCTGACACACCACATGTGACAGAAATCCCTCCAGCACTGTGCCCCAGTTGAAATCCTTGTATTTCAAGAAGCAAATACCAAACTCCAAGTGCAGCAGCAAGAAACACCACGAAAACTGGAGGATTACCAACTGGGTTCACAGTCCAAACAGGGAGACACTTAGCCCCAAGTTGCCACAGTTTACCTACAAAGAGAGAATTCAGAACTGCTGCCACATGTTCATTAGGAAAATAAGAAACAACATCCTCCAGGTCACATAGATGAAGACCCAGCTTTGATGGTCTCACTACAAAGAAAGCTAAAGCTTCTGACAACAACGTATATTTCAAGTGCCCAACCTCAGAGGCAGTTTCTCAAGAAGTCTTTAGGCAAGCAGAGCTCCATGTTTCTGGAGTGTTTACCCTTTCCCTTACTTTTGGAAACTCCTCTACCACCTTCAAGGTTGTGAACTCCTGAGCATTTTCCATTCCAGATATGTATTAACAGATTTTCTAATTCTTCTCCTCTAATTGTGTCTTACTTGGGGCGAAGGTAATGTCAAGGCATTTTTCTGGATGAGAGTGGAAAGATTTTTGTTTAGCATATGTTTGCATACACATTGGATTCATTTTCCTATTTTCCATTTGAAATACTGAATCCCTGACACTAACCCATACTGTACTAGAATCTGACTACTAATCCTAATATGATGGAGAAAAAGAATCCTAACAGAAAAGAAATAGAAGCTGTTCAGAGAAGGCATGGTATATATTTGGACTTGCCTTTTGCAAGTAGGTGTTATAATTCTAGTCAATTTTTAATTGAAATAGTCCTCCATGTGTTTTTAAAGTTAACAAATATGTGAATTCCTGTCTCCCTTTCACTGTAGACTATTCAGCACATCTATTTTATATGCACATAAAGAATCCTACCTTTTATCACGTGTATATTTTTGTGTGGTAGCTGATTTGGCAGATACAAATTTTGAGAAGAGATCACTCCTCCTAGATGCTGTTGGAACTGAAAATTGAACCTATGGGTGAGCTTCCTAGGAGAACAACATTATACATAAATCCCTGTTAAGTAAATTGAATATTTTTAGATCTGTGAATGATGTATATTTCATGGTGAATTTGGATTGGCATATATGTTGCTACATTTTAAAATTTGTGTGTGTGTGTGTGTGTGTGTATACACACATACACACTCTCCAGATTTTTCAAAATATGAAATATATGTGTCTTATTTACACTCCCTAAATTCATTCATGTTCAAGTATGTGGATTTATAATCAACTTTTCACAAGATTATTTTCAGAAATATTCATCCACCTGAAATTCATATTTGTTTTCTATTACTGAAAACTAACTTCAGTGAATGGTGCATACGTATCCTGTTGATAGTCACAGCCGAAGGGGCCACAGCAAACTTCCAGGTGCCAGCAAACTTTCAGCTGCAGGCTGATTATTGGCTCACAGCGGCCTTAGCAACTTCTAGCTCATTGTCTCCTCTGTGGTGATGCTCATTGGAGATGCTCATTGAGATGTTTCCCCGCCTTTCAGACTTCCAGCTTATGATTGGCTCACAGCAGCCCCAGCAACATCTAGCTGATTGGCTCCTCTGCGGTGATGCTTATTGGGCTGTTTCCCTGCCCATTCAGACCATGGAGCTGCTCATTGGGGGACTTTTTTGGCTCTGCCCACGTGACCCAGCCAATCTGCCTCAAGAGCAGGAGGATTGTGAGAAGTGGATAGAGGCTTTTGTGGGAGGGAGAGGCTTTTGGGAAGCTGGTGTTGGGAGTTGGGGTTCTGAGGATTTTTCCTGAGAGGCTGTTTTGCTTGGCGTGTGTGGTTCTAAAAATAAAGTTAGTTTCTTTTGACAAGTGGATTCTGATTGTGCCCAGCCAGACAGCGGCATTTGGTGGCTCATATGGGGAGCGACTGAGGGTAACTGATAAGGTAAACTGCTCGCTCTTGAGGGCAGGGCGAGAGGATGGGTAGCCATTTTATGATTCCTATTTTGTTTTAAGTTGCCTGTCCCTGGAGATGAGTGAGATGGAAGAAAAACTGCTCACATCTGAGGAAAAACTATTTGTGTCTGAGGAACAGATAGGGAGAAAGGCTATAATAATTTTTTGTTGTTCCATTTTTATTTCGTTCTATCTCTTTTTTTGTTTGGTGTTATCTTGTTGGTTTGTATTATAGTAGAAATATGGGATCAAAAATTAGTAAAAAACAAACCAAAAAAGTGTTAAGTAAATTGTTAGAGGAAGGAGGCATCCCAGTAAAATCAAGAGCAGTCATGGCAATTGTTGATACAATACAAAAATGTAGACCATGGCTTTTTAAGGAGGAATTGTTAAATATATCACAATGGAACCATCATGGTGCAGATTTAAAAAGAATAGAAAAGAAAAGCCCAGGGATTCTGCCAGTTGGCACATTGCCATTGTGGACATTCATATCTTGTTTGCTTAGTTCAAAGCCTTCAGTTCAGTCAATGGTAGAGGAAGAAGAAGACATATTGATTCAAGTAAAACAGAAGGTGTCTCAAGTTAGTCAGACAGAAGAAAAAATTCAAGTAAAAGAGAAGGTCTCTCGAGCTTGTCAGATAGAGGAAACTATTCAAGTAAAAGAGAACGTCTCTCGAACTAGTCAGACAGAGGAAAAAATTCAAGTAAAAGAGAAGGCCTCTAAAGCTAGTTAGACAGAGAAAGAAAGTGTAAAACAGTAAAAAACATCAGGGGAAATTTACAACAGGAGACTGCTACTAACACCTTTCTATCACCAGATGACATAAGTGTCCAACTAACAAGGCCACTTTCTTATGCTGGGAGGCCCCCAACTCCCGCAGTTGATAGTTAGGATCCTGAGACAAGATCTCAAATATTAACATGCCCTGTATTTGAGGGAGGAGGGCAGCGTGTTTACCATGCTTTAAATTTCAAAACAATGAAGCAGCTAAAAGAGGCTGTAACAACCTATCGTCCTCAAGCACCCTTCAATGTAATCATGGTCGAATCCATTAACAACTTGAACATGAAGCCAGTGGATTGGGCTAATATGTGTAATGTTGTGCTAAATGGAGGACAATGCATGTTATGGAAGGTTGCCAATGAGGAATGTTGAAAGGAGACAGCTAGGCGAAATGCAGGAGCTGGTTATCCTCAGAGAAATCTAGATATGTTGTTAGGAAAGGGACCTTATGAAGATCAGCCGCAGCAAATTGCATATGATCATGGTGTATGTGCAGAAATTGGTGTAGATGCAATTAAGGCATGGAAGACTTTACAAGAACATGGAGGTTTACAAGGTCAATTATCTAAGGTAATACAAGGAGCTAATGAACCTTATGCTGAATTTGTAGATAGGCTTATTCAAAGAGCTACCAGAGTTTTTGGGAATACAGAACAAGCAATGCCATTACTAAAACAACTGGCTTATGAGCAAGCGAATCGTTGTTGCAGAGATATCATTAGACCATGGAAAAATGAAGATTTAAACACATTGATTTAATTATGTAGAGACATTAATGAACAAGAGCAAGTCATGGCAGCTGCAGTAAAACAGGCTTTAGTTGCCAGATACATTAATGAACAAGGGCAAATTGTGGCAGCTACAGTAAAACAGGCTTTAGATGCCAGACCAAGAACATGCTACCAATGTGAAGAAACAGGACATTTTAAAAGGAATTGGCCCATAGAAGGAGGGTTTAACAATATTAGGTATCAAAGGAGTAGAATACCAGGTATTTGGCCACAATGCCATAGAGGGAGACATTGGGCTAATGAGTGCTGTTCTCAAACCACCATAGAGGGTACTCAATTATCAAAAAATGAACAAGGACCAGGTGTTTATCCACGATATCATGGAGAAAGGCATTGGGCTCAATTGCCAAATAAATGGACAGGGGGTTCCAATGCTCCGGGGCCCCAAACCACAAATATACAGAGCACTGGAGGAACCCAGCAACCCCAACAGGGTAGTGCCCAGGACACATTGTCCATCAGATCCCTCATCAGACAAACCAGAGGGAGCACAGTGTTGGACATCTGTGCCTCTGCCAGATCAGTACTAACTCCAGAGATGGGAGTTCAAATCATTCCCACAGGGGTAAAAGGACCTCTTCCCAAAGGAACCATGGGCTTATTATTGGGATGCAGCTCTTCTACTCTAAAAGAACTTATGATAAGTCCTGGGGTGATTGATCCCGATTATGAAGGTGAAATAAAAATTATAGCCAGTTCTCCAAAGGACATATCAGTAATTTCACAAGGAGATAGAATAGCACAGTTACTAATAATACCCAGCCTATATGATAAATTTTCCAGTCGTACTGTAGAAAGATGTTCCAAGGGATTAGGCTCCACAGGTGTAGATTTGGCTATGCTTTCTTTAAATTTAGATTCTCGCCCCATGCTAAAACTAAATATTCAAGGGCATGAATTGAATGGGCTACTGGATACAGGTGCAGACATTAGCATCATCTCTCGTCAAGAATGGCAAAAACATTGGCCATTACAACAAGCCACTCAAACGCTTCGAGGCCTATAAGTGGCGACTAATCCCCATAGAAGTAAAATGGTATTAGATAGGAATGATCCTAAAGGATGTGAAGGAACTATACAGCCATATGAATTGGATCATCTTCCCATAAATTTATGGGGACGAGATGTCCTAGATCAATTAGGTTTGACATTAACAAATAACATCAACCAAAATGCAGCCACTATTATGACTAGACAAGGTTTTAGGAAAGAAAAAAGATTAGAAAAACAAGAATAAGTCATAGCAGCACCAATACAAATAGATCAAGGAACAGAGAGACATGGGTTGGATTTTCAGAAAGGGCCACTGAGACAATAAAAATTACCTGAAAATCAGAAAGACAGTATGGGTTCCTCAGTGGCCCCTGACTGAAGAAAAGATACAAGCAGTCCATGACCTGGTAAAACAACAATTAGCAGAAGGACATATACAACCGACTGTATATCCCCAAAATACTCCCATTTATATCATCAAAAAGAAATCTGGTAAATGGAGACTATTGCAAGATTTTAGAGCCATTAATAATGAGATGGTTATTATGGGACCTGCTCAATCAGGGATTCCTCAATTGTCTGCTTTGCCAATAACCTGGTATGTTTTAGTTATAGATATTAAATATTGTTTTTTTTTCAATTATAATTCATCCTAAGGATAGTCCAGGTTTTGCTTTTACTATCCCTGCACTGAATCATGAAGGTCCTGATCAGAGATATGAATGAAAAGTACTCCCTAAAGGGATGGCTAACAGCCCAACTATGTGTCATATTTATGTTAACAAAGTAATCCAGCCACTTAGAAATCAAAATTCTGAACACAAATATTTCACTATATGGATGATGTATTATTAGCACACAAAGCTAAAAACACATTGCTAGAAAGTTATGCCACACTTACAAACTTATTAAAAATTATAATGTAGAGATAGCAATAGATAAAGTACAATTAAATTTTCCAATTAATTATTTAGGAGTTCTGTTATCCTCAACCATGGTCAGTCCACCAAAAATTCAAATACGAGTAGATCAACTCAAATCACATAACGACTTTCAAAAGTTATTAGGAGACATTAATTGGATAAGGCCTTATCTAGGTATACCAACAGGAGAGTTGGGACCTTTATTTGATATCCTAAAAGGTCTATCAGATAAAAATTCACCCTGCATGTTAACACCTGAAGCAAGAAAGGCAATAAAAATCAATGAAACATATATGGAAAATATGCATTTGGATAGAATTGATATAAGTTTGCCTTTATTATTTATTGTACTACCAACAAAAAATATTCCTACAGGAGTATTTTGGCAAGAAGATCCATTATTATGGATACATTTATCTTATTCTCCTTACACTATTCTTACTAGGTATCCTGAGGCTTTAGGATAATTAATACTCAAAGGAATTAAAGCAGCAAAGGGAGTGTTTGGAATTTCTTCCAATAAAATTTTTACTCCATATACTCTGAATCAAATTGATGAGTTAGCTAATGAGTTAAATACTTGGGCAATAATCATGGTCCAATCTAATGTTTCATTTGATAACCACTTACCATCTAACCCTTTATTTTCTTTTTGGTCATCGCATCCTGTAATTTTTCCAAAATTGAGAAGAAAAACACTTATCATGAATGCTTCAAATATATTCACTGATGTATCAAATAATGGTACAGCAGCAATAGTTATACCTGATAAAACTTATAAATTTTTAGTACCCAAACAATCAGCTCAAAAGGTAGAGCTTAATGCAGTATTACAAGCTTTTGAGATATTTAAATATTCTGTATTTAATTTATTTTCCGATAGTCAGTATATAGTTAATGCTATAGTATCCCTTAAAGTTGCTGGTAAGATTTCTCCTTTCTCTACTGTTTTCTCTTTACTTTCCAATATAAAAAGTCTAATCTGGGACAGAAAAGATCTATTCTTTATAAGACATATCAGGGCACATCCAAAAAGAAGATGATTTGACTCAAGGCCTTATCAGCTGATATCCAAAATTCCAGTTTGACTATCCTTACATCTGAGATAGAACCAGGATGCTTTTTTCATTATCTATTTTATTATTGCCCTTTCCCACATTCTATTTTGTTTTTTGAGCTCATACAGACCTAGTTTAATGTTTTGCTGATCAGTTCTATTTTTTGACAAAAGAGTTTTTGAACATTGCAATGGAGATTTCACGTGTAAAAAGTTATAAGGCCTTTACTATTAGGTTATGTGTTGTATGTATTATATTATGTGTGCACACTTGTGTTTTGTGTTATATGTTTGAATGTTCGTATGTCCATATATGATATATGATGAGCGCTCATAAAAAAAATGGATCCAAATATTTTTTTATTCACATTATTTAAATGGTTTAATTTAAATTGGGTAAAGAGCTGTTGAGGTTTGTTTTAAAATTTGAAAAAAAGGAGGTTAACAGATCTGTTTCCTTTCTTTCACCTTTCCTTTTCATTATATTTAATAATTATCTTCAAGACAATGTAAATAGTTAAGAAAATTGTTTTCTTTCAGTGCCTTCTGGAATGTTACATAATTTTTCTTTAGCCATTATTGCCAGAATTCCTATCTTCATCCCAGTGCTGGTGAAATCAAAGATAAAACCAATCTACAGCTTCTGCAATAGCCATCACTGAAATGCTTGCAGAACTTGCCTAGACACATTGAGAACTCTCCTGTATGCATTGTAAACTACCTGTTTGTGCAGCGACTTGTGGTAGTGTTCGGGTATATTTGCTGATGATGTCATCGGTGGTACAATTTTTCCAAAAGGAGCTGTCAATTGGCTTGGTGTATCTTCCTCTCTTCTGTGTGTCATTATCGTCCAGCTAATGTTTGGGGGCCATTAGAGGTGAGGCAAAGAACCTCACCACCACCCGGTGGTACAAAGACCTCTCCACAGGTGTTGCTGTAAACTGGACCGGTAGTCAGTGATGGGTAAGATCCAATTGCAATGGTACCAACTTAACGGGTAAGGACCATATGTACTATTGGACAACCTAAGGCAGGCACTGTCCCTAAGCCACATGTGTGTTGTTTAAACAGAGAGGGGGAGATGTTGAGAGCCACATCCGAAGGGGCCCCAGCAAAATTCCAGAAGCCAGCAAACTTCCAGCTGCTGGCTGATGATTGGCTCACAGCAACATCTAGCTGATTGGCTCCTCTGCGGTGATGCTCATTGGGCTGTTTCCCTGCCCTTTCAGACCACGGAGTTGCTCATTAGGGGACTTATTTGGCTTTGCCCACATGACCTAGCCAATCGGCCTCAAGAGCAGGAGGATTGTGGGAGGTGGAGAGAGGCTTGTGTGGGAGGAAGAGGCTTTTGGGAAGCCAGTGGTGGCAGTTGGGGCTCTGAGGGTTTTTCCTGAGAGGCTGTTTTGTTTGGCGTGTGTGGTTTTAAAAATAAAGTTAGTTTCTTTTGACAAGTGGCTCCTGATTGTGCCCAGCAAGACTGCGGCATTATCCTAATATTTCTACAGTAACTGCCCCAGTTTAACAGCAATGCAAGTAGACTCTTATGGGACATGATTTGTATTTTGATGTTCATTTTTATTCAACACTGGTACATTACTATTTCTTCAGTTTATGCACATCAGAGGGTATATATTTCTTGCACAAGTTGGCAAATTTATAGGCATTTGTTTCACTTTCAATCACTTCCTGCTTCAGAACACATGCATTACTCCAGGTTTCTTAACTGGTCTATTCGTGAGACTTCTTTCCAAACATATTATTTCCGATTTTCTTTATAATTGTTTAAGCAAAACTCACACACCCTTCATGATAAACCATAACTATCATTTCACAATTAGATGTATAACTGTTTGGAATGAATGATTGTATATCAATATAAGATTTCTTATATATTTTCTGATATCAATTCAATCCATGATTTAAAGTGGAACCAGTTATATTATTTATTCACAGTATGGTCTATTCATGCATTATCTATATTCATAGACACAGGATACACCTCTTTGTACCCCCAATACTAATTTATACGTTTTCAAAATATTGCTCCCAGTAATAGAGGAAGAAATACTCATGTCACCTGATCTAAATATGCATGTTATCACAGTAATATTCTGGACGCAAAATGCAAAATTCACACGTGTGATTGTACCAAAGCCTAAATGGACACTGAACATGGATTACTAAAAACATCCATGTCCAGCTTGCATAACGCTCTCAAATGTCAATCCTATCGGTGACTACATATTTGTTTCTTCCTAATATATTCAACCTCAAAACTGTTGAAAATGTCTAATACTATCACTCACCCTGTACTTTGCCTGTTTTCCTAATGTCTCTATTGATATCGGCTTTCCTACATATTTTCCCCAGTTCATCATTGTGACTGACCCTTCACATGTGCTGACATTGATATTCACTCTCTAACCAAAACCCAATTGCTAAAGAACTTTTGGTACAAATACTAAATTCACCCTTGTTCCAAAATCTACTGACTATCTTCCTGATCCTATTGATTATCCCTGTTTGAGTGGATGTTCTCCTCTACATTCAATCATCCAAGGTACAAGTCCTATGGCATTGTATATCGACTTATCTGAGACATGTGTGCAGAACGTAATTTAAAGCTATGTATCGCAATCAATTGCCCAATGCACTTCTGAGCTTCAAATCTCACCTAGATTTCTGTTTACATACTTATATTTCACCTCTGTATTCCTATAAATATTGCAGGTTCCCAATACCATTATTCATCCCACAGAATGATTCCTAAACCAAATCGATCCTGTTATTATCCCTAACCATACACTCTTGCCTCAATCTAACATTACAAAAGAGCAGGGACAGAGTTCATCTTACAATACAGGAATGTAGGGGATCTTACACCTGCTGAGAACCTCAAATTTCTATGCAGAAATGATCCCTGGAGAAGATGTAGGCAGCTATGAAGGACCTGAGAGAGCAAAAGCCATCTTCCATGGCAAACACCTTGTGATAACGAAGGGATGTGTATGAATCAGCCTCTCTTTTCTTAATGTAGAGAAGATTTACCAAACCAGACCTGCGTGGAGAGGTGTTCCCGGGTGGCCATTGTTGATATACCATTCAAACTTGTCAAAGTGTCACAGGAAGTAGGGGCAGCCTCCATCTCATGAGACCCATGAAAGCAACTGTTAGGACAAAGTGGTTGCCAAGGCAGTGATCTCATTCAGTTCCTGAAGGAGGTGACCTACCTAACTTCGTTGGTGATGTAACTCTCTGAAATTGGGATCCAAGAAGCCAGGCACCCAGAGCCAGTCCCAGTCCCAGTCCCAGTGGTCGAACTTGTTTGGATTTACCAAGGACAGAGTCAGTCTTTCTTGGTACCTAATGATATGAGGATGGCCAAATGCCAGTAGAGCTCAGAAAAGGGGCCTTTCCCTAGATAGCAGGTATTGGCTCAATGCTGCCTGCTGACAACTTCGTAGAGTGGGCCAAGAAGAACAGATCTGAGACAGGCCAGGCCATTTTGGGGCAACATAGTATGGCCCACCAGTCAGAGGACACTCCAGATAGTCACAGACCTACTTGGGGGAAGGAGGTGCTTTTGTGGATGTGGATGTGAGTTTGTGGTTTTGTCTCATGTTCTGAAAATAGGTAGGAATGGTGGTTTGTATGGTTTGGAGTTGACTGTTTCTAGGAAGTCGTTTCGCAAGGCGAGTGTTTCTATGTCTGTGTATCCACTGTGTTCGTGGTTGTAGTCTTTAGAAAAGAGAATGCATCAATGGAGGTTTCCTGTCTAGTTGGAAGCTTCCCAGCATTCCTCCTGCCCACTTTATAAATGGACTGTGGCTTGCCTTATGGATGGACAACACCTACTATCTTCCTAAGGTCCTCTACACATCTTGATTTCTGGCCTCTCTCCAGAGTAGGCTCATGGTTTTGTGGCCAAGATATGTACCACCTCCAAAATCTGTTACATGGCCATGTAATGGATAGCTGAAGGGAATGGGAACATCTCAGAAAACTCAGATATCAGTGTAACCAGTTAAGTCTCAGTTTAAAAACCTTGCTTTGGCCCATTTGCTTACCTATGGTTATGTTGCCCTGAATGTCAGGAAGGTATTTGCCTCAGGCCACCCCTTTCTGAAGCCTGAAGAAAACATTTTTCAAATGGAAATGAATGGGCATCACCTGTGGATCTTTGCTTAATTGCTTTGGAAAGAGATGTGTCTGAATCAGCCTCTTGGCCCTGTGTGAGGTTGGGGCTTTGATTCTCAGAAGGTGATAGATCTTAAGAAAGATCCCATGTGTGCTTGGGTGTTCTATTGCCTCCAACTCACATAAAGGATTTATACCCGACAATCAGTAGGATTAAATTGGAGAATCAGAACAGTATTAACGGCAGGCCTATTTGATCACTCCTGGTTCACAGGAAGGGTGTCTAGGTCACCCTGACTTTAGGCAAATGAGGGGCAAGGGAGTTTATTTTGGAAACTGTCTTGGGCTTCGCCCCTCATGGAAAATTCCATTCAGAGGTTACGATGAGTGTCTATATGGAAGATGATGAGGGCCATGTGGCAGTGTTTTGGTTTTAATTGTGGTCATTTGTGTGCTGGTTGGAAGAGATGACTGGGTACACCTGGACCTGAACTCTGGTGTGATTCCCCTTAGAGACTGAGTTCTGGAACTGACTTCAGGGAAGTATTGCCATTAATTTTGGTGGGATTTTAGGAGGCCACACATGAGAGTCGCCCTTGGAAACTGAGATCTAGTCTCAGGGTGTCTTTCCACAGTGCACTGGGAATCTCCACCAGGATATAAGACGATTTTATTCTGAAAGACTTGGCAACCATAGTAAAGAGTCAAAACACATATTGAACTCACATTGAGTAGACATCAATGGGTCAGGCTTCATGTGACATTTTGGCCACTCGTTGGGAAGCGTTGCCTTTTAGAGTTCTCCGGAGCTTTCATCCTCACCATTTAATGGTTCCTGAATGAATTGAAAAACCAGTGCATCCAACTTGATACTTGAAAAATGGCTAGATAAATACCATCAAATTTTTGAAATTCCCATGACCAGGTGGCACTGGAGAACCTTTGGATGTCCTGTTGCTGATCATGAGTGTACCAGACAGTGCCTTGAATCACTGGGTTTCATGAAAATGGTGTAGAACAGAGATGCCAGTAAGTTGGAATTTGCTGAGTAGTGGGCCTAGAACAGTGGTGGGCAGGTGTGTGATTAAACATCTGTGTTGGTGTCATGTGGATTGGCCATTGGCTTCCAAATGGCTTTTGACTGACATGGTGCAGCCAGCAGACCCTTGCATGTAAAGGCATCTTGTTATATGGAGAGGTTACAGGGCAATGTTCAGAATCAAGTTGCTAGGGACAAGGGGGAAGTCTATGTTGGATATAAGACTGGTTGGTGCATTCTCCTGGCAGACCCTGACCCACCACACATGACAGAACTCCCTCCAGCACTGTGTCCCAGTTGAACTACTTGTATTTCGTGAAGCAAACACCAAACTCCCATTGCAGCAGCTAGAAAGACCATGAAAAATGGAGGATGACCTCATGGCTTCAGAGTCCACACAGGAAGACACTTAGCCCCCATTGGCCACAGTTTACATACAAAGAGAGAATTCTGCACTACTGCCTCATGTTCATTAAAGAATAAGAAAACATGTGCTCCAGGTTACATAGATGCAGACCCAGCTTTGATGGTCTCACTGCAAAGGAAGCTAAAGCTCCTGACTACAACATATATATCCAGTGCCCAAACTCAGAGGCAGTTTCTCATAAGTCTTCCGGTCAGCAGAGCACCATGTTTGTGAAGTGTTTACCCTGTCCCTTACTTTTGGAAATTCTTCTACCACCCCCAAATTTGTGAACTCCTGAGCATATTCCATTCCAGATAAGTATTTATAGATTTTCTAAGTCTTCTCCTCTAATTGTTTCTAACTTGGGGCGAAGGTAATGTCAAGGCATTGTTCTTGATGAGAGTGGGATGATTATTTTAGCACATATTTGCATAAACATTGGATTGATTTTCCTAATTTTCATTCGAAATACTGAATCACTCCCACTAACCCATACCCTACTAGACTCTATATTCTGACTCCTAATCCTAATATAATGGAGAAAAATATCCCAAAATGAATAGACATACAAGCATTTCAGAGGAGGCATGGTGTATAATTGGACTTGCCTTTTGCATTATGTAGAATTGGAGTTATAAATCTAGTCAATTTTTTGTTGAAATAGTTCTCCATGTGTTTTTTTAACTTTTGTTGTTTGTTGTTCAAAACATTATATAGTTCTTGATATATCATATTTCACACTTTGATTCAAGTGAGTTATGAACTCCCATTTTTATCCAGTATATAGTTTGCAAAATCATATCAGTTACGCATCCATTGATTTACATATTGCCATACTAGTGTCTGTTGTATTTTGCTGCCTTTCCTATCCTCTACTATCCCCCCTCCCCTCCCCTCCCCTCCCATCTTCTCTCTCTACCCCCTATACTGTAATTTATTTTTCTCCCTTGTATTTTTCCCTTTCCCCTCACTTCCTCTTGTCTGTAATTTTGTATAACCCTGAGGGTTTTCTTCCATTTCCATGTAATTTCCCTTCTCTCTCCCTTTCCCTCCTACCTCTCATCCCAGTTTAATGTTAATCTTCTTCTCATGCTCTTTATCTCTACTCTGTTCTTAGTTACTCTCCTTATATCAAAGAAGACATTTGGCATTTGATTTTTAGGGATTGGCTTCCTTCACTTAGCATAATCTGCTCTAATGCCATTCATTTCCCTGCAAATTCTATGATTTTGTCACTTTTTAATGCTGAGTTAAACTCCATTGTGGCCTCTGGTGTGCGCCCAGGTTTCTGTTCCTGTCTTCCTGTTTGTTAATTTCTGGCCTATTTATTGTTGTGACCAGGACCTTAGTCAATGCCTTAGTCTGTCTTTTGCATCTCTCATCTTCCCTTTGCTCCCTTTCTTTCTCTTTGTTTCTCTCATATAGTATACTTTCTCGGCTTCTCTGACTAAATCTCCCAAAGTCATATCTTGTGATCCCTCTAAGAGTTGTAACTTTCTTTTAATATCCAGGGCAGCTTGCCCAATGAAGGCCATCATGACAGATGCCTTTTGATCCTCTGCCTGAGGATCAATAGGGGCTCGAGCCTTTGACTGAGGGGGAAACCTGTCCTCAGGGAAGACTTAAAAAAGCGGAGCTTGCGATTGCCTCAGCAGACACCACCGAAAGACAGATCCAGGAGGAGAGTGGGGATGACACATGGTGAGTGACCCACCATGGGACAAGCAGTTTCGTCACATGATTTGTTTTTGTCAGGCCTCAAGGAGGCCCTCAAGACATAGGGGGCACATGTTAAGAAAAAGGACTTAAAATTATTCTTTTCATACATAGGAGAATTGTGTCCATGGTTTCCCCCTGAAGGGTCCATTGATGGTAGAAAATGGCTTAGAGTAGGAGACTGTTTAAACCATTTTTTTTGTTGTTGTTGAAGAAAAAGTCCTAGGACAAAGGTATATTAGACCTTTTGTAGACATTAATATTTTATTAGATTTTTAAACACCTAGAAAAATTTGTAAGTTTAAATTTAAAGACATTTATATTTATCTGTTTATCCAATTTAAATCGAACCATTTAAATCACGTGAATTAAAGATCTTTGGATCCACTTTGAAATAGTAAGCTTGCCTTAATTTGATTTTAATTAAAGTCAGTGGTCTTTTCTTGCATCCTGGTGTAATATTTTGTAGTTTCCCATTGAGATGACCCTGCCCCAATAGATCACAAGACCAGACTACTGGAAATTCTGAAGCTGGCCTTCCCTCCAGGGCTCCGGCATGAAGAGGCAATTTCCAAGGCCTTGGTGTGAGATTTTGGTCCAGGGAGCACTGCAGTGAACCACCGCCCTAAAACTATTAGCAAGCACATGGTGGAGGAGGCCTCCATAGGTAACTGGCGCCTATATAACATCTGATATCCGGTTAAGGGAGATCTCTTCTGATGACAGAGTGGTGTCCTGGGGAGACACACATATACTCCTGTCTGGTACAGTAACGAGAATCATTCTGTCCTCTGTTATGTTCTGTAGGGAATTCCTCTGAAAGCATAGAGAGGTGCCAATGGGCACGCAGGAGCTCCTATCCCAGAGCTTTAGCAAGACGTTGCATAGTTCCTCTGTTTTTCTGTTTCTGCGCTGGTTTTCTGTTTTTTTGTGTGTTTTGTTCTGTGTTTCATATGTTTTTTTTTTTTTTGGTTTGTTTTAGTGTGTTTTGTTGTGTGATTTCTGTGGTAAAACTTAACTGAAAATGGGTAATAAAGCAAGTAAACTGACACCCATTTGGACTGTGTTTTAAAGAACTGTGATGAACTTTAATACCCTTTGTTAAGCAGGATGAGAGAAACCCCTAGCTGGCTGCCTGGAGCACACCCACTGCAGAGGGCAATGCCTGCTGGGGACCTAAGAACTGAGTATCTCCCAGGTTAACACGTGAAACTCCTTAAAACCCCTTGTCCCTTCAGATCGATAGAATCACAACCATTGGGCAGAGACCCCTGTTTTTCTCCTTTGTTAGCAAAGCAGTAAATCTCCCTTTTTCTTTTTCTCAAACTCTGTCCTCATTATTAAATTGGTATTAATTGGCTTCAAAATCAGGAACCAAACTTTAAGTTACAATTTTTGGTACCCCCCACACCCCGGAACTCTTTGAGAGCTGACTACTGAAATGTTAGGAGACGGAGCGTGCTTGGGGTGGAACCGAACAAGAGGAGCTAATCCTGTAAGTGAAAGGAGGGACTGAGGGACTTCCAGCAGCTGCCCAAGCCCTGTTGCTTCAGAGAATTACCTACTTCCTTCCCTGCACTGTAAGGATTTTGCCATCTCTGTTTTCTTAAAAAAGAGAAAAAGAAAAAGGGGACACTAAATACAGTAAAGTCACCATGGAGACACTTGATTTTACATTTCAGGTTGTCCCTCTGTGAAAACATCTGGTTCCCTTGTGGGAAAATCTATGGTGCCACTGGTGTAGGAGATTTTTCTCTTATCTGCTCTGGTTTAAAGGCTTCTGTCTGTAAGCCATAGTCTGGAGCTCCTTTCAGTCTGTCTTGTGTCTTTGTTTCTGGCCCTTTAAGACATGTGCAATAATGTGTTGATATTATAAATCATTTCTTGGGAATGATCTTAGCTGAATGTGTATCTAAATGATGATGTTTTATTGTAACAATCTGGCATCTGAATGGGTTTTTGAAGCATTGCACAATCTTGCAGTTAAAAGTCGGGTTTAGGAAATTGTTTAGTTTATGATTTCAGATAATTCATGCCAGAGAACTTAAATACTTAGGATGGAAAACTAGAGAACTCTACTTCCAAGTTGGCAAGTAACTTCCCAATCATTCAGGCTTTTTTTTCACCAATTTTTAATTGGGTAGCCTGGGAAAATGTCACTGTGTCTACCAGTGCATTAATTTGGACAAGGATAGTAAATCATAGTATGGTATCTGTTGACAAAACAAGATATAAAGATGTAAAATTTTGTAAACTGTGTCTTAAACTTGTATCATAAAATTTTGTGAATTTTGTCTTAAAATTGTATTATAATTTTCAACATCTGAACCTGAAAATTATGGTTGAAATGCCTTAGGCCTGAGGTGTCTGCTCAGAATAGCAGCTTTTTCCTGCTCCTTCCAGACCTCAGCCAGGACTTATGTTGAATGGCAAATGAAAGAGGCGTGCAAGCTCAGTAGGAGAGTGATCTGAGGCCTAAAAAAAATTAAATTGTATGGTATTTACTAATTAATGGCCAGTCAATTTTTCTAGGACTCTTATTTTTTCCTTAGATTCTTTATTTTTTTTTGAGCTCATGATTTTGATCCTAAAGACCTAGGATGATGTTTTTCTGACCAGTTCTATCTTTGACTAACTGTGTAGTTTTTGAAACATTGCAATGGATATTTCACCTTTAAAAGCTACAAGGCCTTTACTATTATTATGTGTGCACAATTTTGGTATGTGTTGTATGTCTATATATTCATTTGTCCGTATATCATATATATGATACACAAATTAACATTTATAAAGAGCACTCATTAAAACAAAAACGCTCATAAAAACAAATTTTAAAAAGTGGATCCAAAGATCTTTAATTCAAGTGATTTAAATAGTTGAATTTAAATTGGATAAAGAGATAAAAATAAATGTCTTTAAATTTAAGCTTACAAGTTTTTCTAGGTGTTCAAACATCTAATAAAATATTAATGTCTACAAATGTTCTAATATGCCTTGGTTCTAAGACTTTTCCTTCAACAAAAAAATGGTTTACACTGTTCAATATATTTGTCTAATATATTGATAAATAAGTAAAGTAAATTTGATATGGGATTACTCATTCATGAGTACTTTTGTTAGATATCTGATTGATTTACTAAGGTCTGTATAAGTTTGTACTAATGTCTGTATAAGATTGTAATAATCAGTCATGTGTTAAAGAGACAAAAATTTCTTAAAACATAAGTTTACCCATAACATTGTGTTTATTAAGTTTTATTTTTTCTAGAGCAAGCAACCATAAAAATTAAACAAATGATTAAATAAGAACTGTTATTTTAGAGCACTGTACTGCCATTTATTTAAAAGCTAAACTTGGTTAATGTAGAAACTTCAATGTAATTGTGATGCTATTAATGTGCTCATATCTTTCAGGTATACGAATCTGTAAGGTAGAAACTTTAAAAGAGCATTATTTCAAGCTGGTGTTCTGAAGTTGTATGGTAAAAAAATATATTGGGCATTCATTTACTTCTTATCAATAAGATATGTAAAGTTGTATGTTACTTTTTACATTGGGGAACAATTTAAATGTATTTTTATGTTAATGAGAGTCTAATCTATATAAAGGTTAAAAACTTTCAGCCTTTCTTAAATTCATGTTTTAAATGTGATATCATATGGTGTTAACTAATGTTCATGTGACCTCAAATAATATATGTAATCTTTGTAAAATGATATTTAAAAAAACAAAGATCATCTTTAGAAGTAAAACACTTAAGTTTTATAAAGAGCCCTGCCTTACCTGAGATAAGGCTCTGTGTCCCATCTTACTATATGTGAGAATGACTACGAAAGCAGTAGGTCAGATATTATTTCATTTAAAGTTATGTTCAAAAGTTGTTTTTTTTCTGTCAAGATTTCTAGGATCTCAAACAGGGGATATAATGTATAACTCAGCTTAAAACTTCAGGGTAGCTATTACACGAACTAAGTATTTTACTCTTGTTAAAAAATTTTATTTTGTAATTTCCTTATAAGTGATCTAAAGATTCCTTGTTAGTGTTTTACAGAAGTGTTGCTTTAAGAACACAACATGGGTTAATTTAAGATAATAAGTCATCACCTACAAGACAGACAGAATAATACAGATCCCAGTTAATAAAAAAGATAAATAATTATAAAGTTATAGACATTAAAGCCCAGTACTCTTAATATAAGGCTGTTAAAATTTATTTGCTGGATGATTAAGATTAGGATTTATATTAAAGTTACATGAAAAGGGACAAGAAAACCAATATTTGGCTCTTGCCCTCTGAGTCAGTCTGAATCCAGGGAACAAGGGACTTCTCAAAGACCTTTGCAACTCTGGGCCTCATATCTTCCCAATTAGGGAGATTAATGAGACCCCTGGAGAACAGAAAGCCAATCAGTGCATTTGCTAAGAAGAGGAGAGTCATCAGAGAAGGGAGACATCCCTGATGCTTCCAAGGGTAGCCACATGGTCAAGCAAGACCTGGACCCACCTAGCGCAAATGGCACTAGCAGAACTGAGAAGCTGCTCTCAAGTTTCCCCAGGAATGACTCCCATAAAAGCTCAGCTGACTGTTAACAATAGATAGAAACAAAAGTCAGTTTGACTGTTTCATGATAAACACTTAGGAAAGACAGTTAAAACCAAAATACAGCCATTCCTGGGCATTTTAAATAATAATATTAATAATAATAATAATAATTTTTTATACACATTATGTTAGCCTCCCAAAATAAGTAAGACTGGAGGCTACAAAGAAGGATTCCCAGAAAGGAATGCCTGATAACTATAAAAAGAGACTATCAAGAGGAGCTGCCAGAGGCAGAAATTTTTAGTTTAAGGCCTACAGATATTCCTAACCTACAGGTAGGGTTGGTGTTTGCTAGTACGATTATCCAGCCCTGAGTAACAGAATTAAAGGTTTCTCTATTACACACAGAGGTCATACTAGTAAAATGATTTTGCAAGATCAGATGATATTAAATCATTAAACTGTATCTTATGGAGAGGGATAACTGTAACACTAAATGTTAAATATTAAGTTGACAGTCCTGATAACTGGGAATATTAAAGCCTGCTGAGGGAACTTCTATACAGTGACATGTTCCAGCTGCTGCAACATTTTTTCAGTACTCATGGTTCTTGTTTCTCACACAGAAGAACCCATCCCCAGATGAATTTACAACCTGTTCTTCCCCAACCAGACTTCAAAACGAACTGATTTCTAAAAGGCAACTCATGTTCCTCAACTGACTTCTAAAAAGCAACTCATGTCCCTTATACTGTTCCCACTCACGTCACTCTCTCTCAGCTCAGAAGAAGCCAAAATGAGTGACGCCTCTCGTCTTACAACTATGGAGCCAAAAATAAATAGAATATCAATATAAGTAATTAATTAAGTCAGGTAAAACCAGGAATCCAATTTTGGGTGAGTTCTAAAAATTTGGAGACTGTTACCTGAGGGATTAAAATTCCCTCATTGCTCTTTCCCTACCCTATCAAAAATTTGGAAGGGACACATTAAAAAAGGGGGAATGATTTGCATTTCTCTGACTGCTAGAGATGGTGAGCATTTTTTCATATACTTGTTGATTGATTGTATGTCCTCCTCTGAGAAATTTCTGTTCAGGTCCTTGGCCCATTTGTTGATTGGGTTATTCGTTATCTCATTGTCTAATTTTTTTAGTTCTTTGTATATTCTGAATATTAGCGCTCTGTCTGAAGTGTGAGGAGTAAAGATTTGTTCCCAGGACGTAGGCTCCCTATTTACCTCTCTTATTGTTTCTTTTGCTGAGAAAAAACTTTTTAGTTTGAGTAAGTCCCTTTTGTTGATTCTAGTTATTAACTGTTGTGCTATGGGTGTCCTATTGAGGAATTTGGAGCCCGACCCCACAGTATGTAGATCATAGCCAACTTTTTCTTCTATCAAATGCCATGTCTCTGATTTGATATCAAGTTCCTTGATCCACTTTGAGTTAACTTTTGTGCATGGCGAGAGTAAGGCATTCAGTTTCATTTTGTTGCAAATCTCACTCCAGTAAGATTGGCAGCCATTAGGAAGTCAAACAGCAACAAGTGCTGGCGAGGATGTGGGGAAAAGGGTACTCTTGTACATTGCTGGTGGGACTGAAAATTGGTGCGGCCAATTTGGAAAGCAGTATGGAGATTTCTTGGAAAGCTCGGAATGGAACCACCATTTGATCCAGCTATTCCCCTACTCGGTCTATTCCCTAAAGACCTAAAAAGAGCACACAATAGGGACACTGCTACATCCATGTTCATAGCAGCACAATTCACAATAGCAAGACTGTGGAACCAACCTAGATGCCCTTCAATAGACGAATGGATAAAAAAAATGTGGCATTTATACACAATGGAGTATTACTCTGCATTAAGAAATGACAAAATCATAGAATTTGGAGGGAAATGGATGGCATTAGAGCAGATTATGCTAAGTGAAGCTAGCCAATCCCTTAAAAACAAATGCCAAATGTCTTCTTTGATATAAGGAGAGTAACTAAGAACAGAGTAGGGACGAAGAGCATGAGAAGAAGATTAACATTAAACAGGGATGAGAGGTGAAAGGGAAAGGGAGAGAGAAGGGAAATTTCATGTAAATGGAAGGAGACCCTCAGGGGTATACAAAATTACATAAAAGAGGAAGTGAGGGGAAAGGAGAAAAATTTAAGGGGGAGAAATGAACTACAGTAGAGGGGGTAGAGAGAGAAGAGGGGAGGGGAGGGGGGAGGGGAGATAGTAGAGGATAGGAAAGGCAGCAGAATACAACAGACACCATAATGGCAATATGTAAATCAATGGTTCTGCAACTGATGTGATTTTGCAATCTGTATATGGGGTAAAAATGGGAGCTCATATCCCACTTGAATCAAAGTGTGAAATATGATATATCAAGAACTATGTAATGTTTTGAACAACCTACAATAAAAATTAATTTAAAAAATATTAAAAAGCAAAAAAAAAATGGGGGGGGGGGAATGATAAACCCAACCTGATCATTTATTAAAATTGGGAGCCATCTTGCCACAAAGTCATGAAAAGATAATTTTGCTTTCCTATAAATTACTGCAAATTCTGAATCTGCTTGGAATGCCTGTCCGTGCCTTGAACTCACCCATGCCTGGCTCTCTGACCAGATAGCAGCCCTCTCTGAAAATTTAGTGACACCTCATAAATATTGGCCTTCTCTGGCCAGACAACGACTCTCGTGAGTCTCTAATGGTCCTCATAAATTCTGATGATGGGGCCAGCAAAAAAAAAATTGTAAACTAGCAATAGCGTGATGCTTCTCCGAGTTCTGTTATCTGTAACCCCCCTTTTGTGTAACTTACTGGACTATAAAGCTGGGCTGTAGGAAAGGTGGGGTTGCTGTCTTGTTTCTGCCATTTTGAGAGGGATAGGCAGCTCAGCCAGTGGAAAAATAATAAGCTTGCTTTAATTTGATTTTAATTGGAGTCAGTGGTCTTTTCTCCTGTCCTGGTCAAACAGGTAAACACTCCACAAACATGGAGCTCTGCCGGCCTAAAACTTATTGAGAAACTCTCCCTGACCTTGGGCACTTGAAATATATGTTGTTGTCAGGAGCTTTAGCTTCTTTGTAGTGAGACCATCAGAGCTGGGTCTGCATCTATGTGACCTGGAGGACATGGTTTCTTATTTTCCAATGAACATGAGGCAGGAGTGCAGAATTCTCTCTTTGTAGGGAAACTGTTGTCACTGAAGGCTAAGTGTCTCCCCATGTGGTATGTGAAGCCATTTGCGCATCTTCCACATTTCATGGTGTTTCTTGCTGCTGCACTGGGGGTTTAGTATTTGCTTCATGAAATACAAGGAGATCAACAGGGACTCAGTGTTGGAGGGATTTCTCACACGTGCGGTGGGTCAGGGTCTCCAGGAGAATCCACCAATGAGGCTTATATCCCACATAGCTTGCCCCCTCAACCATTGCAACCTGATTCTGAACACGGCCCTGAAACCTCTAAATATAACAAGATGCCTTTATATGAAGAGATCAGACATATAGGGATTACTGGCTGCACCATGTCTGCCACAAGACATTTGGAAGTCAATGGCAGATCCAAATGGCCCCACCAGAGATATTTTATGACACAACTGCACACCACAGCTCTGGGTCACTACTCAGCAGGCGCCAACATACAGGATTCTTTCTTCTACACCATTTTCATGAAACCCAGTCAATCAAGGCACTCTCTGGTACACTCATGATCAGCAACTGGACATCCAAATGTTCTTCAGTGCCACTTGGTCATAAGAATTTCAAAAATTTCATGGTATTTATCTAGCCATTTTTCAAGGATGAAGTTGGATGCACTGTGAGTTTCAATTCTTTCAGGAACCATTAAATGGTGAGGAATTTCATTTCAATGAAACCTCTGGAGGACTCTCACAGGCAAGGCTTCCCATGGAGTGGCCAAAAGGTCACATGAAGCCAGGCCCATTGAGGTCTACAATGCTAGGTCCATGTGTGTTTTGAATCTCAACTATGGTTGCCAAGTCTTTCAGAATAAAATCATGTGATATCATAGCTGAGATTCCCAGTGTTCTGTGGAGAGCCACCTGGGCCTATATCTCAGTTTCCAATGGGGACTCTCATGCGTGGCCTCCTGAAATCCCAACACAATTCATGGCAATTCTTCTCTGAGGTCAGGTCCAGAACGCAGTCTCTAAGGGGAATCACACCAAAGTTCAAGCCATGGTGGACACAGTTATGTCTTCCAACTGCCACACAAATGACCACAATTAAAACCAAAACACTTTCACATAGCCCTCGTCTTCTTCCATGTAGACACTCATCAAATCCTCTGGCTGGACGTTTCCAAAAGGGGTGAAGTCCAAGACCCTGTCCAAAATATGCTCCCTCGCCCCTATGTTGCCTAAGGTCAGTGTGGCCTAAACACCTTTCCTGTGAACCAGGAGTGATCAAATAGGCCTGACCTTATTACTGCTCCACTTCTCCAATTTGAGGCCTACTGACTGCCAGGTATAAATTCTTTATATGAATGGGAGTCATGAAAAAACCCAAGCATCTATGGTCTAGCCTTTGCAGGCCAGGATGGAGGTCAGGAACCTTACAGAAGATGGCGAGAGACTTCATACACAATGACGGCTATTTTGACCATTTTGTATTTGTAGCACACATGGAATCTTACCTTAGATCCATCAGGTGTTAAGAATCTAAGCAGCAGCCTCACACAGGTTCACGAGGCTGATTCAGACACATCCCTTTTGGAAGCAATTAAGCAAAGAGCCACAGGTGATGCCCATTCATTTCCATTTGAAAACTGTTTTCTTAAGGCTTCACAAAGGGGTGGCCTGAGGCAAAGACCTTCCTGACATTCAGGGCAATGAAGCAATAGGTAAGCAAATGGCCCAAAGCAAGGATTCTCCACTGAGACTTTACTGGTCACATTGATATCTGAGTTTTCTGAGATCCTCCCATTCCCTTCAGTTATCATGTACATGGCCATGTCACAGTGCTTGGAGGTGGTACATATCTTGGACACAAAACCATGAGCCAATTCTTGAGAGTGGCCAGAATTCAGGAAGAAAACAGAAACGTAGTAAGATAGTAGGTGTTGCCCATCCATAAGGCAAGTCACAGTCCATGCGTTAATTGGGCAGGATGAATGCTGGGAAGCTTTCTACAAGACAGGAAACATCCATTGATGCATTTTCTTTTCTAATGTCTACAACCACGGACACAGTGGGAGAAACAGACATAGAAACACTCGCCTTGTCAAACAATTTACTAGAAAAAGTCCATTCCAATCCAAACAAACCACCTTTCCTACCTATTCTCAGAACATGAGACAAAACCACACACTCACACCCACACCCACAAAGGCACCTCCTTCCCCCAAGTAGGTTTGTAACTATCCAGAGTGTCCTTTGACTGGTGGGTCATACTATGTTCCCCTGATATGGCCTATCCATTCTCAGATCTGGTCTCCTTGGCCAACTCTGTGACGTTGTCAGGAGCATGTGGAGAGCCACTACCTACTTTATCAGGAAAGGTCCCTGGCATGTGGCCATCCTCACATCAGTAGGTACCAAGAAAGACTGATTCTGTCCTTAGTAACACCAAACAAGTGAGCCCACTGGGACTGGGACTTGGATTGGCTCTCAGTGCCTGGCTTCCTGGATCCCAAGTTTAAAGTGTTCCATCACCAAGGAAGTGAGGTAGGTTACTTCCTTCAGGAATTTAATGAGGTCACTGCCTTGGCAAACACATTGTCCTAACAGTTGCTTCCAATGGTTCCATGAGATGGAGGCTGCCCCTACTTCCTGTGACATTTTCACAAGTTAGAATGATATATAAATCAAAGGCACCAAGAAACAGCGCTCCACAAAGGCCTGGTTTGGTCCGTCTCCTGTACATTAAGAGAGAGGCTGATTCAGCCACATCCCTTCATCCTGAGCAGGTTTTTCGGCAATGGAAGATGACTTTTGCTCTCTCAGGTCCTTCATAGCTGCCTACATCTTCTTCAGGGATCATTTCTGCATGGACCTTTGAGGTTCTCAGCAAGTGGAAGATCCCCTACATCCCTATATTTTAAGGCCAACTCTGTCCCTGCTCTTCTCTAATGTTAGATTGAGAGATCACTGTGTGGTTACGGTTAATAACAGTTTCGATTTGGGTTAGGAATCATTCTGCAGGATGAATAATGGTATTGGGAATCTGTGATATTTATAAGAATATAGACGTGAGTTAAAATTATGGAAACAGAAATCTAGGTAAGATTTGCATCCCAGAAGGGCATTGAGACCTTCATTGGGATACTTAGCAATGTTATACTTTCTGCACAAATGTCTCAGATAAATCCATACACAATGGCATAGGACGTTGTACCTTGGATGATTGAATGTCGAAGAGAACCTCCAGTCAAAAAGGGATAGTCGGTGGAATTAGGAAGATAGTCAGTAGGTTTAGAAAGAAGGGTGAGAATAAGATTTGGAAAAAAGTTCTTTACCAATAGGGTTTCGGTTAGAGAGTGAATATTAATGTCAGCCCATGTTACGTGTCAGTCACAATAATGAATTTGGGAAAATATGTAGGAAAGGAGGTATCAATAGAGACCTTAGGAAATCAGGCAAATTATTAAGTGAGTCATAGGATTAGGCATTTTCAACAGGGTTGAGGTTGAATATATAACCTTAGGAAGAAAGAAATATGTAGTCACCAATAGAATTGACATTTGAGAGCATTAGGCAACCTGGACATGAATGTTTTTAGTAATTCATGCTCACTTTCCATTTAGGCTTTGTTGAAAATAAATAAAATAGGTACTTGTCTCTTCCTGTTTTTCTGTATGCTTAAGAAAACACTCTTGAAATCTTGAAAACTTTTTGCTAATCTTGTTCCCAGAATGTGCTGTCCCCAACTGCCAAACTGCAGAATGTACACCCTCACCCGTTTACATGCAAACCGCCCACTTGCCCTGACCCATCAATAAACTTCCCTCCCTGCCCTCTTCAAGAAAAGTATATAAGCTCTGCTTAAGCTGTTCTCAGTGCTCTCTGCTCTATTCAAGTGAGGTCTGAGCCCCAGAATTTTGGGTGCTTTGCTGTTGCATGAGACAGTGTCTTGGTGGTCTCTTCCTCCAATGGTCACCTGACCATTACATCTGAGGGCCCCAGCGAGTTCCAGCAGCGTTGGACGAAAGACCCCCAATAGGCTCATCTCAGGTTAAGTAAGGCGCCACTTTCTTGTTTCAGGTTTCATGTTAGGGATGGGCAAAATGGCTATTGGTGATGAGCATGAGCTCTCTCTGACGGTGGCTGACAGAAGTGTCACAGAGCCACAGGCCACGTCTCTGGGGGACGCCCCAGAGAACTCGGGAAACCGAGTAACAATAGTCTCCTAAACTCAGTGATATTTTGTTTTAGATTCGGTATTGTCAGCCCATCAGGTTTTCCTGGCTACTCAGTCCTGTTCTCAGTATTGGACGTCCATTGCCTGTCTTTATTGTCTTGTCTTGTCTGTGTCGTGTGTCATTGCTTTCACTATTTGTGTATCTTTCATATGGGACAGAACACTTCAATGCCTCTGTCCCTGAACCTTGATCACTGGACCAAAGTCTGCTTAAAGGCTCAGAATCTTCTTTTTTTCAGTAAAACGTCAGATCTGGAAGACTCTATGTGTCTCAGAATGACCCACCTTTGGAGTCGGATGGCCCCCAGAAGGATCTTTCTACTTCACACTAATTCAAAAACTCAGAGATATTGTCTTTCAGCCGGGGCCACATAGCCATCCAGATCAACAGCAATATATCTTTAGTTTGCAGGACCTCTGCAAATCTCCTCTTCCATGGTTGAAGCCTTTCCTTGTCCCTGTCCCTGCTCCTACTGGTTCTCCCACTTTTCTATCTCTCAAACCCTCTGCTCCCCCTCCTCCACCCTCTGTTGTCCCTGAGTCTCAAGACTCTACTGGACTCTCTTCCCCCTCCTTATGCCCTGCCCTTGTCCTCCAACCCCAAACACCCTCTAAGTGATTCCCCTGCTGCTGACTCAGACTCTCCACCATTGGAGGAATATAGGCCAGCCCAGCGCCCTCCAGGTGACTACCCCACGGCACACACAGCCCCTCCTTCCTTGGAGGTAGCTGGCCCGGCCAAAAGAACACAAAGTACTCGCTGGGGGGGTTAAACTTTGAAGTGGATACAGGGTAAGTATACTCAGCCCTTAAGGCCCCATTGGGCCATCTATCAAACAAAAAGGACTCTAGTTCAAGGGGCTAATGGGAGTAAATATGGGGCTTAGACAACTAAGAGGACCATGGACCTGGGGAAAGAAAAAATCCATCACTCGTTCCTAGTAATCCCAGAATGCCCGACCCCATTGATGGGCACACATCTGCTCAAAAAGCTCCAGGCCAGAATAACTTTTAACCCTGAAGGCCCCCAAGTGAAATTTCTAAATTTTTCAGTAAAAACTCCTATAGTCACGGCTTTTACTATGTCAGTATAAGATGAACATCAACTTGTCAAACCCCCCAAGACTGATCAAACAGGCAAGCTACCCCGGAAATGGATAACAGATTACGCAGATGCCTAGGAAAAAAACTGCTGGGTTACACGTAGCCGTGAAACATCCTCCAATAACAGTGGAGTTAAAAACTTCAGCCCCCCCATCAATGTCAAAAAATATCCTCTGAGCAAAAAAGCTAAAGATGGGATAAGGCCCCATATTCAGAAATATCTGGCCTTAAGGGTCCTAAGGCCCTGTCATTTGAACTGGAACACTGCCCTGTTACCAGTATAAAAATCCAGGAACCGGGGACTATCGCCCCGTTCAAGACCAAAGAGAGATCTACAACAGAGTGCAGGACATTCACCCCACAGTACATAATCTGTACAATCTGCTTAGCACTCTGAACCATGAGCGGAAATGGTATACTGTTCTGGACTTAAAAGATGCTTTCTTTTGCTTGCCTCTGCATAACGATAGTCAGTTGCTATTTGATTTTGAGTGGGTAGACCCAGAAACCGGGACGTCTGGTCAACTAACATGGACTAGACTCCCACAGGGGTTCAAAAACTCCCCCACTCTCTTTGATGAAGCCCTCCACAGAGACCCCAACAACTTCAGAACTATGCACCCTGACGTCACCCTGCTTCAATATGTCGATGACCTGCAACTGGCAGCCAACACCAAGAAAAACTGTGAGTCTGGAACCCAATTATTATTATACGAGCTTGCTCAACTCTGGTATAGTGCTTCTGCCAAAAAAGCCCAAATTTGCCAGCAAGAAGTAATCTTCCTGGACTATTCCCTTAGGGGCAGTAAGCGATGGCTCACTGAGACCAGAAAACAATCCATTGAGCAGATACCACCCCCATCTAACAGCAGACAACTCAGAGAGTTTCTTGGGACTGCTGGGTTATGCAGCTTATGGATACCTGGTTTTGCGTCCTTATCTGCTCCTTTATACCCGCTGTTAAAGAGAGATGCCCAATTCTAATGGACCCCTGAGCACCAGCAAGCTTTTGATAACATCTAAGGACACTGACACTGAAACCCTCAACTTCACTGAGCCCAGCTTGCATCTTCAGAAAGCCCTAAACTAAGTTAAAAATGTACATCAACTCACTCACCTTGGTTCAAAGAAACTGCAGGCATTCCTGAAGGATCAAGAACAGAGTTTTCCACTAACCGACTCAGAGCGAAAGAAATAACTGAACGGGTAACAAAAGCCTGCCGGGTCTGTCAATTGGTTAATGCTTACCCTTCCTACTTTCCTGCAGGAAAGCACCTAAAAGAAACCAGACCAGGACAATTCTTGGAAGTGGACATTACTGAAATTAAGCCAGGAAGTTATGGACTTAAATATCTCCTAGTCTTTGTAGATACATTTTCAGGATGAATTAATTGAAGCCTTCCCCCCCCCACACACACACACAAAAAAAAACAACAACAACAAAATAAATGGCACAAATGGTGGTCAAGAAGATCCTGAAAGATATTTTTCTAAGATACGGACTGGCTAAGGCAATAGGGTCTGATAATGGACTGGCGTTAATTGCCCTGATAAGTCAGGGATTAGCCAGGACCCTGGGGATTAATTGGAAATTACATTGTGCTTATAGACCCCAGAGCTCAGTACAGGTAAAAAAAAAAAAATAATAGAACCATTAAAGAGAATTAACAAAATCAAGCTTAGAGATCGGCATAAAAGATCGATCTATTCTCCTGCTTTATGCACTGTTTCATGCAAGAAATACTCATACTCCTCTGTTTCCTTGTGTAACCTCACCCCCTATAAAATTCTCTATGGTCCCTCCTCCAGTAAGGGACCTAACCCAAACTCTAAGACCTAACAATCCCTTCCACACCCCCTTGCTTGACAGACTTAAAGCTCTTGAAAGAAATCAGCAATATCTGTGGAAACATCTGGCCACTGCCGACCAACCTGGGGACGAGGGGACTCCATATCGATACCAAGTAGGAGACTTCGTCTACATTAGACGACATCAGGTGTCATCCCTGGAACCCCACTGGAAAGGACCATATAAGGTGCTACATATAACACCTACAGTGGTAAATGTAGACGGAATCACTTCAAGGATCCATGTCTCTCATCTCTGGCCTGCGCCCTGTCCAAAATCTGACTGGAAACTGGAAAAGACTGGTAACACTTTCAAAGTGCGTATTCGCCATGTGGATAAGGCTACAGACTCTCCCCTTGGCCAAGAGTAGTCCTAACCCTCATCAGCCTGTTCAGCAGTAATGGCTGATCACAAATCCTACTGTACAAGAAGTATGGTCTATCTTGCATACAGCCCCTTTAGGGACATGGTGGCCATCTCTCCACCCAGACATTTGTCAGCTGGCTATAGGTCTTTCCTATTGGGATATCCCTGATGAAGGGGATCCAACTAAAATTCCAATAAATCCTTTCCGTATCATAGGTAATAGAAACAAACATTATGGATGTAGGGACACGAGAGCCAGATGCAGGTTGGCTAGCCTAGATTACTATGTTTGCCCAGCGGACTATCAAAGCCACAAACAGACATGGCTGTGTGGGGGAAATGCCGACTTCTTCTGTAAGTCATGGGAATGTGAGCATACAGGGGTGCCTGGTGGAACCCAAACTCCTCATCAAATTCAATACACAGCATTGGCCATATTACCAATTACACAACCAATACCGATGGCCCCCAGAGGGGTCTCTAGATCCTAAAATTCTCCGTGACCTTTTTAACTTCGGCAAGTGCACAAAGGGTGGAAGGAAATTCCCCTAAGTGGAGGCATTTTCCCTCCTTCGCTCACATCCTGAACTATGCTTATCCAATAGATCCTCACCCTCAGCTTTCTGCTCCAGACTCTCTGCTGCCACTCCCACCTCAGCAACCTGATTTCTTCCCTCCAATTACTAGATCAAAAACCCAAACCGCCGGTTCTCAGATTATTGCCCCCTTGCTGAGGTAGCAGGTACTGAGGTACCCATCCACCCACTCACTACTCTCTTCTCCTGTCAGTGCCCGCACCAGGTCCCACCAGGTCCTCTTACCAGCTAACCCAAAGCTCAAACCAGCTAAGGAGAGCCCTCAGACCCCTATCCAAAATGTAATGAAAATGGCCTTTAAAGTTGCTCTGTCATCACTGAAAACAGGTTACTAAGAATTTAAAGTCCCTCACAGGCTTTTTGGGATACAAACTCCCATCTTCCCCTCTGCTCTATCTGTTCTACTGCTCAAGTTTTGTTGCCTGAAAAATTCCAAACCCCTTTCCCATTATTCTTTTACATGTCTCCTTCCTCATGCTCAGACCCAAGGTGCTGCTCTCAGACCCGCCTTCCCTGTCTTCCCCGTCTATACCAGGCCCACAGAAAAGTCTTAAATGACCTTCTCCAGCAGTCTTCACAATGGCTGACTTTAGGACTTTCAGCCAAAGAGTCCCTATAAAAGAGTTCAATGTAGATAAACTTCCCCTTTTCGTGTTTCCCTGTTCTATTTGGCCACTGGCTGGAAAAATCAGCACTCCTAAGCTAGACTCCCCCTTACTAGTTTTTCACAAAACATGTGAACAAGGCCTCTGGCCTTGAGCTGGGGCTTCACAGACATGGTTACATTTCTAAGATAAATAAGTTACCAAATGAGCTCCATTGTTACAGCTGGCAGTGAGAAAAAAAAAAAAAGAGAAGAAAAAAGCTCTCCCACTCCAGGTGTCCTTAAAATGTTAACTTGCCCAGAACAGATGAAAAAAACAATAGAAACGAAAACTTCTTTTTGTGAACTTATGCAGACTGTGAACTTCTGAGCCCCTTCCCTTACATGTTGGGTACAAAATTCGGAAACTACCTAAATTTGGAGATCAGGTGACTAATTGATTACAACAGAAGCAATGCCCTCTAAATCCGTTGCAACCAAATAGGTATGTTTCGCTGTCTTCGGTGCTATCTTAGGTGCCTTGAATTGTCCGTCCTTACAACAGTATAATTCTATATACTTAAACATTGTTTATGTTTTCATAAAATGGTCAACAGATGTGATTAATTATGTAATGTTCAGATGTTTCCCAGAGTGCTCTATCATGAGGCAGGTTAATTTAAATATCAAATACGGGGGCATACAACCCGGTTCCTCTGGGAACCTGTATCCCTCACTTTAGCCATCCTATTAGGAAAAGGAGCTGCTGCAGGTGTGGGCACAGGAATCACTGTCCTAGTCCATGTGACACAACAAATGACCCGATGAGAAGCAGCAATAGACCAAAATTTAAAGATATTAAAAACCTCCATCACAGTTTTATAGGAATCTTTAACCTCTCTCTCTGAAATTGTTTTACAGAACATGCGAGGGTTGGACCTCCTCTTCGTGAGAGAAGGGGGCTTTTGTGCTGCATTGAGGGAAAAAGTTGATTTTATGCCGACCATACTGGAGTTGTAAAAAAATCTATGAGTAAATTAAGAAGACGCCTAGAAGAGCATCAACAAGAGAGAGATGCACAAAAAGGGTGGTTTGAGTCTTTGTTCACACAGTCCCCCTGGTTAACTACGCTTTTATCAGCCCTGGCCAGTCCATTAATAATCCTCATTTCATTGCTAATTGTAGGACCCTGTTTGCTCAACCATCTAGTTTCCTTTCTACAAGCTTAAATTGGATAAGTTAAACTTATGGTAATCAGACAACAATATACCTCACTAGAAGACATAAAATGTGAGACCCCGCAATGCTCATTTTTATGATTATAATTAACCAGAATAAGAAGTGGGGAATGAAAGGTTAATAAAATATGTACTTTTAACTTCTTGTTTTTCTGTATGCTTAACAAAATACTGATGAAATCTTGAAAACTGTTTGCTAATATTGTTCCCAGAATGTGCTGTCCCCAATTGCCAAACTGTTGAATGTACTCCCTCTCCCATTGGCATGCAAACCACTCACTCGACCTGACCCATCAATAAATTTCCCTCCCTGCTCTCACCACGTAAATTGCATAAGCTCTGCTTAAGCTGTTCTTAGGGCTCTCTTCTCTATTCAAGTGAGCTCTGAGCCCCAGCATGCTGGACCCCCAATAAACCCTTTGCTGTTGCATGAGACAGTCTCTTCGTGGTCTCTTTTCCGACGCTCGCCCGACTTTACATTGGTACAATCATAAGTGTGAACATTCCTATGTGTGTCCAGAATATTACTATAATAAATAATATATGTAGATCAGGTAATAGGAGTTTTTCTTCCACCATTTATGGGAGCAATATTTTGAAGATATATGAATTAGTATTTTGGGTAGAAATAGGTGTACCATTTGTCTATGAATATAGAGATAATGCATGAATAGACAATACTGTGAATTAATAATATTACTGGTTCCAACTTTAAATAATGGATTGAATTGATATCTGAAAATATACAGGAAACCTTATATTGATATACTACATTTAATCCTACCCATTATACATCTGAATGAAATATTAGGGTTATGGATTTTCATGAAGAGTGTTTGAGTTTTGCTTCAAAAGTGATTATGGAAATTGAAAATAATGTGTTTGGAAAGAAGTCTCATGAAAAGACCAGTCCAGAAACCTGGAGGTATGCATGTGTTCTGAAGCAGAAAGTGATTTAAAGTGAAACAAACGCCTATATATTTGCTAACTTGTGGATGATAAATATATAAGATGATGTGCAGAAATTGAAGAAATAGTAATGTACCAGTGTTGAATAAAAATGAACGTTAAAATACACATCATGTCCCATAGGAATCTACTTGAATTGATGTTAAACTGCGTCCGTTAATGTAGAAATATTAGAATTTGTATGCACCATTCACTGAAGTTAGTTTTCAGTACTAGGAAACAAATATGTATTTCAGGTAGATGAGTATTTCTGAGAATAATCTTGTGAAAAGTTGATTATAAATCCACATACATGAACATGAATGAATTCAGGGAGTGTATAATAAGACTCATACATTTCATATTTTGAAAAATCTGGAGAGTATATATATATATATATATATATATATATATATATATATATATACACACACACACACTCACACAAACTGAGACTATAAAAATAGCAATATATATGCCAATTGAAATTCACCATGAAAAATACATCACCCACAGATTCAAAAATATTCATGTTACTGAAGATAGATTTATGTATAATGTTGTTTAACTAGGAAGTTTACCCATACATTGAATTTTCAGTTCCAACAGCATTTAGGAGGAGTAATCTCTTCTCACATTTTGTATCTGCCAAGTCAGCCACCTCACAAGAATGTACGTGTGATACCAGGTAGGATTCTATATGTGCATATAAAAATACATGTGCTGAGTAGGCTACAGAGAGAGGGAGACAGGAATTCACATATTTGTTAACTTTAAAAACACATGGATAACTATTTCAACAGAAAATTGACTAGATTTATAACACATACCCTTTTTTATGCAAAAGGCAAGTCCAACTATACACCATGCCTCCTCTGAACTGCTTGGATTTCTATTCTGTTTGGGTTATTTTTCTCCATCATATTAGGAGTAGTAGTCAGAGTCCAGTAGGTTATGAGTTAGTGTCAGGGATCAGTATTTCAAATGGAAAATAGAATAATGAATCAAATGTGTATGCAAATATATGCTACACAAAAATCTTCCCACTCTCATCCAGAACAAATCCTTGACATTACCTTCGCCTGAAGTAAGTCACAATTAGAATAGAAGAGTTAGAAAATCTGTGAATACATATCTTGAGTGGAAAATGCTCAGAGTTCAGAACCTTGGAGGTGGTAGAGGAGTTTCCAAAAGTAAGGGACATGGTAAACACTCCTCTAACATGGAGGTCTGCTGGCGTAAAGACATCTTGAGAAACTGCCTCTGAGGTTGGGCACTTGAAACATACGTTATTTTCAGGAGCTTTAGCTTCCTTTGTAGTGAGACAATAAAATCTGGGTCTGCATCTATGTGACCTGGAGGATATGGTTTCTTATTTTCCAGTGAACATGAGGCAGCAGTGCTGAATTCACTCTTTGTAGGTAAACAGTGGCCACTGGGGTCTAATTGTCTCCCCATGTGGACTGTGGAGCCATTTGGTCATCCTCCACTTTTCGTGGTGTTTCCTGCTGTTGCACTGGGAGTTTGGTATTTGCTTCACAAAATACAAGAAGTTCAACAGGGACACAGTGCTGGAGGGAGTTCTGTCACGTGTTGTGGGTCAGGGTCTGCAGGAGAATGCAACAACCAGGCTTCTTTCCCACATACTTTGCCCCCTTGTCCATAGCAACATGATTCTGAACATGGCCCTGAATCCTCTCCATATAAAAACATGCTTTTACATATTCGGGTCTCCTGGCTGCACCATGTTAGTCACAAAAAATTTGGAAGCCAATGAGAAATCCACATGGCCATAACACAGATGTATTATCACACAACTGCAGACCACTTCTCTAGGCCCAATAATCTGCAGGCTCTAACTTGCTTGCCCCCATGTCCATAGCAACTTGATTCTGAACATGGCCCTGAAATCTTTCAATATAAAAACATGCTTTTACATATACAGGTCTCCTGGCTGCACCATGGCAGTCACAATGAATTTGGAAGCCAATGGCAGAACCACGTGTTCACAACACAGATGTATTATCACAAAACTGCACACCATTTCTCTAGGCCAACAACTCTGCAGGCTATAACTCAATGGCATCTCTGTTCTACACCATTTTCATGAAACCCAGTGAATTAAGGCAGGGTCTGGTACACTCAAGATCAGCAACAGGACATCCAAAGGTTCTCCAGTGCCACCTGGTCATGGGAATTTTAAAAATTTCATGGTATTTATCTGGCCATTTTTCAAGGATGAAGTTGGAGGCACTGTGGGTTTCAATTCATTCAGGAACCATTAAATGTTGAGGAAGTTCATTTCAAAGAAAGCTCTGGAGAACTCTCACAGGCAAGGCTTCCAAAAGAGTGGCCAAAAGGTCACATGAAGCCAGGCGCAGTGAGGTCTCCAATGTGAGGTCCATGTGTGTTTTGACTCAAAACTATCCCTGCCAAGTCTTTCAGAATAAAATCATGTGATATACTGGCTGAGATTCCCAGTACTCTTTGGAAAACCACCCTGGGCCTAGATCTCAGTTTCCAAGGGTGACTTTCATGCGTGGCCTCCTAATATCCCAACACTTTTCATGGCAATACTTCTCTGAGGTCAATTCCAGAACGCAGTCTCTAAGGGGAATCAAACCAGAGTTCAAGCCCAGGTTGACCCAGTCATCTCTTCACACCGCCAATCAAATGAACACAATTAAAAACAAAACACTATCACATGGCCCCATCTTCTTCCTTATAGACACTCATCATAACCACTGGTTGGAGCTTTCCATGAGGGGCACATTCCAAAAGAGTGTCCAAAATAAGCTCCCTTGCCCCTCATTTGGCTCAAGTCAGGGTGGGAAGGACACCCTTCCTGTGAACCAGGAGTGATCAAATAGGCCTGTCATTAATACTGCTCCGCTTTTCCAATTTGAGGCCTTCTGACTGTGGGGTTTAGATTCTTTATGTGAACTGGAGTCATGAGAAAAGACAAGCACCTCTGCAGAGATTTGAAGAACTCATTTGACCAAAAGGATCGCTATTCTCACTTGATTGATTTCAGGAACCTACAGAGAAAGGCAATAGAATTCATTCACAATGACTGAAATTTTTTGCGAATTTGGTTTTGGTTTCACACATGGGATCTTTCTTTAGATCCATCAGGTGCTGAGAATCTAAGCCACAGCCTCACACAGGGTAGAGAGCCTGATTCAGACACATCCCTTTCCGAAGCAATTTAGCAAGAGCCACAGGTGATGCCCATTCATTTCCATTTGAAAACTGTTTTCTTCAGGCTTCACAAAGGGGTAGCCTGAGCCCAACATCTTCCTGACATTCAGGGCAACAGAACAATAGGTAAGCAAAAGGCCCAAAGCATGGTATCTCCACTGAGATTTTTCTGGTCACACTCATATCTGAGTTTTCTGAGATACTGGCCATTCCCTTCAGGTATCCAGTACATGGACATGTCAAAGACCTTGGAGTTGGTACATATCTTGGACACAAAACAATGAGACTATTCTGGAGAGTTGCCAGAATTCAGGAAGAAAACAGGGACTTAGGAAGGTAGTAGGTTTTGCCAATCCATAAGGCAAGCTGCAGTCCATTCATAAATTGGGCAGGATGAATGCTGGGAATCTTTTTACTACACAGGACACATCCATTGTTGCATTGTCTTTTCTCATGTCTACAACCACGGACACAGTGGGATACACAGACATAGAAACACTCACCTTGTCAAATGACTTACTAGAAATAGTTCACTGAAAACCAAACAAACCGCCTTTCCTACCTATTCTCAGAACAAGAGACAAAACCACACACCCACACTCACAATGGCACCTCCTTCCCCTAAGTAGGTCTGTGACTATCCGGAGTTTTCTCTGACTGGTGGGCAATACTATGTTCCCCCGAAATGGCCTGTATTCTCTCAGATCTGGTTTCCTTGGCCAACTATGTGAAGTTGTCAGGAAAAAGTGGTGAGCCACTACCTGCTTTCTCAGGAAACGTCCCTCTTCAGAGCTCTCCTGGCATTTGGCCATCCTCACATCAGTAGGTACCAAGAAAGACTGACTCTGTCCTTGGTAAATCCAAACAAGTGAGCCCACTGGGACTGGGACTGGAACTGCATCTGGGTGCCTGGCTTCTTGGATACCAAGTTCAGAGAGTTCCATCACCAAGGAAATGAGGTATGACACTTTCTTTGGAACTGAATGAGGTCACTGCCTTTGCAACCACTTGGTCCTAACAGTTGCTTCCAAGGGCCCCATGAGATGGAGGCTGCCCCTTCTTCCTCTGACACTTTCACAATTTAGAATGGTATATCAACCATAGGCACACACACAGGCCTGGTTTGGTCCATCTTCTCCACAATAAGAAGAGAGAGGCTGATTAAGACACATCCCTTCATCCTGACCAGGTGGTTTGTCATCGAAGATGACTTTTGCTCTTTCAGGTCCTTCATACCTGTCTACAACTTCTCCAGGTATCATTTCTGCATGGACCTTTGAGGATCTCAGCAGGTGGAAGGTCCTCTACTTTTCTGTATTGTAAGAACAACTTTGTCCCTGCTCTTCTGTAAAATGAGATTGAGGGAACAGTGTATGTTTAGGGTTAATAACAGGTTTGATTTCGATTTGTGTTAGGAATCATTCTTCTGGATGAATAATGGTATTGGGAACCTGGTATATTTACAAGAATGTAGAGGTGAAACATAAGTATGAAAACAGAAATCCAGGTATGATTTTAAACCCATAAGGGCATTGGGCCCTTGATTGGGATACTTAGCTTTGAATTATGTTCTGCACAGATGTCTCAGATAATTTGATATACAATGGCATAGGACCTTGAACCTTGGAAGATTGAATGTAGAAGAGAACATCCCTTCAAAAAGGGATAGTCGGTAGGATTAGAAAGATAGTCGGTCGTTTTAGGAAGAAGAGTGAGTATATGATTTGGAACAAAAGTTCTTTAGCAATAGGATTTCAGTTAGAGAGTGAATGTATATGTCAGCACATATGAAGAGCCAGTCACGATGATGAAGTGGGGAAAACATGTAGAAAAGAAGATATCAATAAAGATATTACGAAATCAGGGAAAGTATAAAGTGAGTGAGAGGATTAGACATTTTCAACAGGCTTGAGGTTGAATCTTAGAAAGAAACAAATATGAAGTCACCAATAATATTGACATTTGAGAGCATTAGGCACCCTGGACATGGATGTTTTTAGTAATCTATGTTCACATTTCATTTAGGCTTTGCTTGGTTCAATCATAAGTGTAACATTTACATTTTTGTCCAGAATATTATTGTGATAATATGTATATGTAGATCAGGTGACATAAGTATTTCTTCCACCATTTTTGGTAGCAATATACTGAAGACATAAAATTAGTATTGGGCGTACAAAGAGGTGTACCCTATGTCTATGAATATAGAGATAAAGCATGAATAGACCATACTGTGAATAAGTAATATAACTTGTTCCGACTTAATATAATGGGATGAACTGATATCTGAAAAATTACTGGAAATCTTATATGCATATACAATCATTCATTCCAACCAGTTATTCATCTAATGTCAATATTAGTGTTTTGGTTTATCATGAAGAGTGTGTGAGTTTTACTTCAAAAGTGATTATGGAAATCGAAAATATTGTGTTTGGAAAGAAGTCTCATGAAAAGACCAGTCAAGAAACCCTGACAATACATGTGTTGTGAAGTAGGAAGTGATTAAAGTTTAAAGAAATGCCTACAAATTTGTGAACTTGTGGATGAAATACATATCTTATGATGAGCAAAAACTGAAGAAATAATAATGTACCAGTGTTGAATATAAATGAACATCATATTATATATCATGTCCCATTGGGATCTACTTGCATTGGTGATAGACTGGATCAGTTCCTGTAGAATTATTAACATTTGTATGCACCATTCACTGAAGTTAGTTTTCAGTACTAAGAAACAAATATGTATTTAAGGTGGATGAATATTTCTGAGACTAATATTTTGGAAAGTTTATTATAAATCCACATGCATGAACATGAATGAATTTAGAGAGTGTATATAAGACACATATATTTTATATTTTGAAAAATCTGGAGAGTGTATATATATATATATATATATATACACACACACACATACCCACACACACACAAAAAAAACCACACACAGACATTTAAAAGTAGCAATATATATGCCAATCAAAATTCATCTTTAAATATATATCATCCACAGATGCAAAAATATTTATTTTACTGAACATGAGTTTATGTATAATGATGTTCTACTAGGAAGTTCCCCTATAGGTGGAATTTTCAGTTCCAACAGCAATTTGGAGGAGTGATCTCTTCTCACAATTTGTATCTGCCAAGTCAGCCACCTCACAAAAATGTACATGTGATACCAGGTAGGATTCTATAAGTGCATATGAAAATACATGTGATGAATAGGCTACAGAGAAAGGGAGACAGGAATTCATATATTTGTTTAATTTAAAAACACATGGTGAACTATTTCAATTAAAAATAGACTAGATTTATAACACCTACCATTTATCATGCAAAAGGTAAGTCCAAGTATGCAGCATGCCTCCTCTGAACTGCTTGTATTTCTATTCTGTTTGGGTATTTTTCTCCATCATATTAGGATTAGTAGTCAGAGGATAGTAGGGTATGGGATAGTGTCAGGGATTCAGTATTTCGAATAGAAAATTGAAAATGAATGCAATGTGTATGCAAATATGTGCTACACAAATATCTTCCCACTCTCATCCAGAGCAAAGACTTGACATTACCTTCGCCCCATGTATGACACAATTAGAGCAGAAGAGTTAGAAAATCTGTGAATACATATCTGCAGTGGAAACTGCTCAATTTTCACAAATTTGGAGAAGGTAGAGGAGTTTCCAAAATTAAGGGACAATGTAAACTCTCCACAAACATGGAGCTCTGCTGGCCTAAAGAGTTCTTAAGAAACTGCCTCTGAGGTTGGGCACATGAAATATATGTTGTTGTCAGGAGCTTTAGCTTCCATTGTAGTGAGACCATCCAAGCTGGTCTGCATTTTTGTGACCTTTGTGAGCACATGGTTTCTTGTTTTCCAATGAACATGAGGCAGCCTTGCTAAATTCTCTCTTTGTAGGTAAACTGTGACCAATGGGGGCTAAGTGTCTCCCCGTGTGCACTGTGAACCCATTTGGTCATCCTCCACTTTTCGTGCTGTTTCTTGCTGCTGCACTCGCAATTTGGCATTTGCTTCATGAAACAAGGAGTTCAACTGGGACACAGTGCTGGAGCGAGTTCTGTCACGTGTGGTGGGTCAGGGTCTGCAGGAAAATGCACCAACCATGCTTCTATCCCACCAGCTTGCCTCCTTGAGCATAGCAACCTGATTCTGAACATTGCCCTGAAACTCCTACATATAACAAGATGCCTTTTGAGAGAAGGGTCTGCTGGCTGCACCATATCAGTCATAATCCATTTGGAAGCCAAAGGCAGATCCACATGGCCAAACCACAGATTTTTTATCACACACCTGCCCACAACTTCTCTAGGTCCACTACTCAGCAGGCTCGAACTTACTTGCATCTCTTTTCTATACCATTTTCATTTAAACCAGTCAATCAAGGCACCTTCTGGTATATTCATAATCAGAAACAGGACATCCAAAGGTTTTCCAGTGCCACCTGCTCATGGGAATTTTAAACATTTCATGGTATTTATCTAACCATTTTTAAAGGATGAAGTTGGAGGCACTGTGGGTTTCAATTCATTCAGGAACCATTAAATGTTGAGGAAACTCATTTTAATGAAAGCTCTCGAGAACTCTCACAGGCAAGGCTTCCAAAAGAGTGGCCAAAAGTTCACATGAAGCCAGGCCCATTGAGGTCTACAATATGAGGTCCATGTTTGTTTTGACTCTCAACTATTGCTGCCAAGTCTTTCAGAATAAAATCATGTGATATCCTGGCTGAGATTCCCAGTGCTCTGTGGAAAGCAACCCTGGGTCAAGACTCATTTTCCAAGGACTCCATGCGTGGTCTCCTAAAATCCCAACACAACTCATTGCAATACTTCTCTAAGATCAGTTCCAGAATGCAGTCTCTAAGGGTAATTACGCCATAGCTCCAGCCCACGTGGACCAATTCATCTCTTCCAACCGCCACACAAGTGACCACAATTAAAACCAAAACACTCCCACATGGACCTCATCTTCTTCCATATAGACACTCATCATTACCTCTGGCTGGAGGATTCTATGAGGGGCACAGCCCAAGACAATGTCCAAAAGAAGCTTCCTTACCCCTCATATGCCTAAAGGCCCGGACTCCCTTCCTGTGAACCAGGAGTGATCAAATAGGCCTGCCGTTAATACTGCTCCACTTCTGCAATTTGTGGCCTATTGACTGTGGGGTTTAGATTCTTTTTGTAAATGGGAGTCATGAGAAAACCCAAGCACCTATGGGCTAGACTCTGCAGGGCTTTGAAGAACTCATTTGACCCAAAGGATCCCTATTCTCACTTGATGGAGGCAGGAACATTACAGAGGAAGACGAGAGACTCCATCCACAATGACCGCTCTTTTGGCCATTTTGGTTTTGGATGCACACATGGGATCCTTCTTTAGACCCATCAGGTGCTGAGAATCAAAGCCACAGCCTCACACAGGGCCAAGAGGCTGATTCAGACACATCCCATTCTAAAGCAATTAAGCAAAGAGCCCAAGGTGATGCCCATTCATTTTCATTTGAAAACTGTTTTCTTCAGGCTTCAAAAAGGGGTGGCCTGAGTCAAAGAACTTCCTGACATTCAGGGCAACAGACAAATAGGTAAGCAAAAGACCCAAAGCAGGGTTTCTCCATTGAGACTCTCCTGGTCCCAATGATATCTGTGTTTTCTGACATGCTCTCATTCCCTTCAGCTATCCAGTACATAGCCATGTCACAGATCTTGGAGGTGGTTCATATGGTGGACATAAAATCATAAGCCTATTCTGAAGAGTGGCCATAATTCTACGAAGAAAACAGGAACTTTGGAAGATAGTAGGTGTTGCACATCCATAAGGCAATCCACAGTCCATTCATAAATTAGGCAGGATGAATGCTGAGAAGCTTTCTACTAGACATGACAAATCCATTGATGCATTCTCTTTTCTAATGTCTACAACCACAGACACGGTGGGATACACAGACATAGAAACACTTGCCTTGTCAAAGCACTCAGTAGACACAGTCCATTCCAAACCAAACAAACTGCCTTTCCTACCTATTCTCAGAACATGAGACAAAACCACAAACTCACACCCACAACCACAAAGGCACCTCCTTCCTCCAAGTAGGTATGTGACTATCTGGAGAGCCCTCTGACTGGTGGACCATTTTATGTTCCCCTGAAACGGCCTGTCCTGTCTCAGATCAGGTCTCTTTGGCTAACTCTGTGAAATTGTCCGGGACCAGCAGTGAGACACTACCTGCTTTCTCAGGAAAGGCCCCTCTTCAGAGCTCACCTGGCATTTGGCCATACTCACATCAGTATTTACCAAGAAAGACGAACTCTGTCCTCTGTAAATCTAAACAAGTGAGCCCACTGGGACTGGAACTGGGACTGCCTCTGGGTGCCTGGATTCCAAGTTTAGAGTGTTCCTTCAACAAGAAAATTAGATGAGGTCACTTCTTTCTGGAACTGATTGAATTTGCTGCCTTTGCAACCACTTTGTCCTAACAGTTGTTTCCAAGGGTCTCATGAGATGGAGGCTGCCCCTATTTCCTGTTACAATTTCACAAGATAGAAAGTTATATCAACCATAGGCACCTGGGAACAGCTCTCTACATAGGCCTGGTTTGGTCCATCTTCTCTACATTAAGAAGATAGAGGCTGATTCAGACACATCCCTTCGTCATGACCAGGTTGTTTGCAATTGAAGATGACTTTTTCTCTCTCAGGTACTTCATAGTTCCCTATATCTTCTCCAGGGATTATATCTGCATAGACCTTTGAGCTTCTCAGCAGGTGAAAGTCTCCCTACATTTTTGTATTGTAAGACCAACTCAGTCCTGCTCTTTTGTAAAGATAGATTGAGGGAACAGTATATGGTTAGGGTTAATAACAGGTTCGATTTGTGTTAGGAATCATTCTGCTGGATGAATAAGAATATTGGGATCCTGTGGTATTTATAAGAATATAGAGGTGAAATATAAGTATGACAATGGAATTCTAGATAAGATTTGAAGCCCAGAAGTGCACTGGGCACTGGAGTGGGAAACTTAGCTTTGAACAATGTTCTGCACAGATATCTCAGATAAATCGATATATAATGGCAAAGGACCATGTACCTTGGTTGATTGAATGTGTAAGAAAACATCCAGTCAAAAAGGGATAGTCGGTAGGATTAGGAAGATAGTGTAGGTTTAGATAGAAGAGTGAGAATAGGATTTGGACCAAAAGTACTTTAGCAATAGAGTTTTGGTTAGAGAGTGAATGTAAATGTCAGCACATGTGAAGAGTTGGTCACAGTGATGAACTGGAAAAAATATGTAGGAAAGCATTTATCAATAGAAACATTAGGAAATCAGGCAAAGTATAAAGTGAGTGATAGGATTAGACATTTTCAACAGGTTGAGATTTAATATATAATCTTAGGAAGAAACAAATATGTAGTCACCGACAGGATAGACATTTGAGAGCATTAGGCAACCTGGACATGGATGGTTTTAGTAATCCATGCTCACTTCCTATTTAGGATTTGGTACAATCATAAGTGTGACATTTGCGTTTTGTGTCCAGAATATTACACTGAAAAAATGTATATTTATATCAGGTGACATGAGTATTTCTTCCACCATTTCTGGAAGCAATATGTTGAAGACATATAAATTAGTATTGGGGGTACAAATACGTGCACCCTGTGTCTCTGAATATAGAGAAAATGTATGAATAGACAATAGTGTGAATAAAGAATATAATTGGTTTCAACTTTAAAAAATGGATTGAAGTGGTATCTGAAAATATAAAGAAAATTTTATATTGATAAACATACATTCATTCAAACCAATTATACATCTATTTGTAATATTAGGGTTATGGTTTATCATAAAGGGTGTGAGTTTTGCTTCAAAATTGATTATGAAAATCGAAAATAATGTGTTTGGGTAGAAGTCACATGAAAAGACCAGTCAAGACACCTGGAGGAATACATGTGTTCTGAAGCAGGAATTGATTGAAAGTGAAACAAATGCCCATAAATTTGTGAATTTGTGGATGAAATATATATCCTATGATGTCCATAATACGAATAAATATTAATGTACCAGGGTTTAATAAAAATGAACGTCAAAATGCACAGCTTGTCATATCGGAATCAAGGTGCATTGATGTTAAACTTGGTCAGTTACTGTAGAAATATTAGTTAAATCTGTTTTTCAGGTGGATGAATATTTCTGAGAATAATCTTGTGAAAAGTTGATTATAAATCCAAGTCCATGAACATGAATAAATTTAGCGAGTGTAAATAAGACACATATATTTCATATTTTCAAAAATCTGGAGAGTATATATATATATATATATATATATATATATATATATATATATATTTACACAAAACACACACACAGACATTAAAAAGTAGCAATATATATGCCACTCAAAATTCATCTATAAATATATATCATCCAAAGATGCAAAAATATTTATTTTACTGAACATGAGTTTATGTATAATGTTTTTCTACTAGGAAGCTCCCCTATAGGTGGAATTTTCAGTTCCAACAACGATTTGGAGGAGTGATCTCTTCTCACAATTTGTATCTACCAAGTCAGCCAACTCACAAAAATGTACATGTGATACCAGGTAGGATACTATAAATGCATATAAAAATACATGTGATGAATAGGCTACAGAGAAAGGGACAGGAATTCATATATTTGTTAATTTTAAAAACACATGGAGAACTATTTCAATTGAAAATTGACCAGATTTATAACACCTACCATTTATCATGCAAAAGGCAAGTCCAAATATACAACATGCCTCCTCTGAAATGCTTGTATTTCTATTCTGTTTGCATTACTTTTCTCCATCATATTAGGATTAGTAGTCAGAGTCTAGTACGGTATGTGAATATTTCTGAGAATAATCTTGTGAAAAGATGATTATAAATCCACATTCATGAATATGAAAAATTTAGGATGTGTAAAATAATACACATATATTTCATATTTTGAAAAATCTGGAGAGTGTGTATATATATATATATATATATATATATATATATATATATATATACACACACACACAAACATTCACAGACATTAAAAAGTAGCACTATATGCCAATTTAAAATCACCATGAAATATATATCATCCACAGATCCAAATAAATTCATTTTACTGAACATCGATTTATGTATAATGTTGTTCAACTAGGAAGCTCACCCACAGGTTGAATTTTCAGTTCCAACAGCGTTTAGGAGGAGTGATCCCTTTTCACAATTTGTATCTGCCAATTCAGCCTCCACACAAGAACGTACGTGTGGTAACAGTTAGGATTCTAAATGTGCATATAAAAATACAGGTGCTGAATAGGCTTCAGAGAAAGGGAGACAGGAATTCACATATTTCTTAACTTTTAAAATACATGGAGAACTATTTCAAAAAAAATTGACAAGATTTAAAACTCCTACACTATATAATTCAAAAGGCAAGCCCAACTATCCACCATGCCTCCTCTGAACTGCTTGTAGTTCTATTCTTTTGGGGGTATTTTTCTCCAACATATTAGGATTAGTAGTCAGAGTCTAGTAGGGTATGTGTTAATGTCAGTGATTCAGTATTTTGAATGGAAAATAGGAAAATGAATCCAATGTGTATGCAAATATGTGCTTCAGAAAAATCTTCCCACTCTCATCCAGAACAATCCCTTGACATTACCTTCGCCCCAAGTAAGACACAATTAGAGGAAAAGAGATAGAAAATATGTGAATACATATCTGAAATGGAATTTGATCAGGAGTTCACAACCATGGAGGTGGTAGAGGAGTTTTCAAAAGTAAGGGACAGGGTAAGCACTCCACAATCACAGAGCTCTGCTGGCCTAAAGACTTCTTGAGAAACTGCCTCTGAGTTTGGGCACTTGAAATATATGTTGTTTTCAGGAGCTTTTGCTTCCTTCTAGTGAGACGATCAAAGCTGGGTCAGCATCTATGTGACCTGGAGGACATAAATTGTAATATTCCAATGAACATGAGGGAGCAGTGCTGAATTCTCTCTTTGTAGGTATACTATGGCCACTTGGGGCTAAGTGTGTCCCCGCGTGGATTGTATATTCATTTGTTCCTCTTCCACTCTTCATTGTGTTTCTTGCTGCTGCACTGCGACTTTGGTATTTGCTTCACGAAATACACGGAGTTCAACTGGGACACAGTGGTCTAAGTGTCTGCCCGTGTGGACTGTGAAGCCATTTAGTAATCCTCCACTTTTCCTGGTGTTTCTTGCTGCTGCACTGCGAGTTTTGTATTTGCTTCATGAAATACAAGGAGTTCAACTGGGACACAGTGCTGGAGGGAGTTCTATCACATGTGGTGGCTCACACATGAGCATTCATGAAACCGGCCTCTATACCACATAGCTTGCTCCCTTGACCATAGCAACCTGATTCTGTAAATTACCCTAAAACCTCTCCATATAACAAGATGTGTTTACTTATAATGGTCTCCTGGCTGCACCATGTCCGTCTCATGACATTTGGAATCCAAAGGCAGATCCACATGGCCCCATCACAGATGTTTTATCACACACCTGCCTACCGCTGCTCTAGGCCCTCTACTCATCAGGCTCCAAATTACTGGCATCTCGGTTCTACACCATTTTCATTAAACCCAATCAATCAAGGCACTGTCTGGTACACTCATGATCAGAAATAGGACATCCAAAGGTTCTGTATGCCACCTGTTCATGGGAATTTCAAAAATTTAAACTATTTATCTAGCCATTTATCAAGGATGAAGTTGGAGGCACAGTGGATTTCAATTCATGCAGGAACCATTAAATGGTGAGTATGATCATTTCAATGAAAACTCTGGAGAACTCTCACAGGCAAGGCTTCCCAAAGAGTGTCCAAAAGGTCACCTGAAGCCAGGCTCATTGAGGTCTACAATTGAGATCCATGAGTGTTTTGATCTCAACTATGGCTGCCAAGTCTTTCAGAATAAAATCTTGTGGTATCCTGACTGAGATTCCCAGTGCTCTGTGGAAAGCTACCCTGGGCCTACATCTCAGGTTCCAAGGGCGACTCTCATGCATGGCCTCCTCAAATCCCAACACAACTCATGGCAATACTTCACTAAGCTCAGTTCCAGGACACAGTGTCTAAAAGGAGTCACACCAGAGTTCAGGCCCAGGAGGACCCAGTAATCTCTTCCAGCTACTACACATATGACCACAATTTAAATCAAAACACTCCCACATGGGCCTCATCTTCTTCTACACAGACACGCATCATAACCTCTGGCTGGAAGTTTCCATGAGGGGTGCAGCCCAAGACAGTGTCCAAAATAAGCTCCATTGCCCCTCATTTGCCAAAAGTCAGGGTGGCCTAAACACCCTTCCTTTGAACCAGGAGTGATCAAATAAGCCTGCCTTTAATACTGCTCTGCTTCTCCAATTTGAGGCCTAATGACTGTCAGGTGTAGATTTTCTATGTGATTTGGAGTCATGAGAAAACCCAAGCACCTATGGGCTATCCACTGTAGGGCTTTGAAGAACTCATTTGACCCAAATGATCCCTATTCTCACTTGACGGAAGTCAGGAACTGAAAAGGTCGGGCGAACTTCGGAGGAAAAGACCACCAAGAGACTGTCTCATGCCACAGCAAAGGGTTTATTGGGGGTCCAGCATGCTGAGGCTCAGAGCTCACTTCAGAGGAGCAAAGAACAAAGAGCCCCGAGAACAACTTGAGCAGAGTTTATATACATTCTTTAGAGAGGGCAGGGACTTTACATACATCATAGCCTCCTTTAGAAAATCATCATATACCGCGGGAAAATCAAATAATAACTCTAAAACATGATTAGCACATTCATTGGTGGGAACAGGTTGGGCAGCGGGTGATTGGTCAGCCGTGAGAAGGAGTATACATTTAAACTGATTGGTTGAAGCACTGAGATGTATACGTGCAAATCTGCATGGTTTCTGGGAAGGGGTGGTTAAGTAACGAGGTGGTCAGGGAAGATTTCAACACACATCTAATGGGAAGATCCGGGAATTGTCTTAAGTGCCACAGGAATTTCAGGTTCTGAGTGCAGCTTGGAAAATGTACAAAACCTGGTTCTTTACGTTTCAATTTCAATTTCTTTTATTCTTTCATTTCCCACCCCTTTTTCTGACTACTTTTAATCTTAAAAGTAATGAATCAAAATTATTGTGGGGTTTCACATTCTATCCCTACCAGTGCAGCATATTTCTGTCTGATTATCATGAGTTTCACCTGCCTAATCTGAGCCTGGAGAAAGGAAACTATGTGGTTAGGCAAACAAGGTCCCACAGTTAGCAACACCATAAGGATGATCAGGGGTCCAGCTAAGTCTGATATTAGTGTAGTTACCAGGGGTACTCGGTTAACCATGACTCAAAGCACCCTTGTTGAATCTCCTATTCTCTCTGGCGCTCTTCAAGGTATTTTCTTAATTTACTCATGAATTATTTTGCAACTCCAATATGGTCAGCATAAAAACAACATTCTTCTCTCAGTGCAACACAGAGGCCCTCTCCCTCATCAAGAGGAGGTCTAATCCTCACCTGTTCTGTAAAACAACTTCAGAGAGAGAGGTTAAGGATTCCTGCAAAGCTGTGATGGAGGTCTCTAACGTCTTCAAGTCTTGATTCATTGCTGTTTCTAATTGGGCCATTTGTTGTTAACCACGCATCATAGAAGCTGTTCCCATACCCACTCCTGCAGCAGCTCCTATCCCCAATAGGATGGCTAGAGTAAGGGACAATGGTTCCCCTTGATATCGGGTTGTTTGTCCCCCTAGTAGACCTTCAAATGATTAGGCATTATGATAGAGTACCCTGGAGAGTATCTGCACCATTACACAATAATTTACAGGGCTGTCAAAGACCTGGGCTGAAATACAAGGAGTTCTGACTGTGTGGAGTTCAGTACCATAAAGGTTCCTTTAATTAGTTCCCAGGGGGAGGAGTCAGATGTACTCTGGACTGGGGAAGTAGGCAAAGACAGAATCCAGGAAGTATTAGATGGTAGAGGGGTTCTGGTAGATCTAGGCATGGAAGGTTTAGGAGGCTTAATCCCTGGCTTGAGGGGATTGGGTCCTATTGCTGTGGGATTTTCTTTCTTTTTAAGCCAGACGGTGAACCAGAGACCAAATTCATCACCTGGGCCATAAATATAGAATCGCATTCCCCACGTATTTCCCATAGGCCAGGTTTTTCTGAGGTAGCCCCTTCCTTTGGAAGTGAAAGTTATATTGAGGGGGTAACATAGAGTATTCTTTCCACAGCGAGTTTTTGACACCACTGGGCAAGCAGCACATTTCTTGGGATCAATCCAGGTGTCATTTCATCCTACCGGAATCATACCTTTCTGGGGAGTTTGGGTTCCACCATGCAGCTTTCGTTTGTTCACAACCCCAAGATCTACAATAAAAGTCACTGGGTCCTCCACAGGTTTGGGCCTGTTTTATGACTTTGGAAATCAGGTGGGCACACATAATAGTCAAGACTGGCTAGTTTACACCTGAGCTGGGGGAGATGACATCCACAATTCATGGGTTAAGGTGGTCTATGTTGCCCTAGTTAGGGTTTGAGTGGGATCTGTGTGGGGTCCTCTATGTCAAGGAGATCCCAGTCAGGGAAGCCTATGGCAAGCTGACAAATTTCCGGGTGGAGAGATGGCCACCAAGTCCATAAGGTGGCTGTTTGTGAAATAGATCACACTACTTGCCCATTAGGATTCATTACTTGCCCTTGTTGCTGAGCATGCTGATGGGGATTAGGGCTGCTGGTGGTCATGGGAAGAATCCATAGCCCTACCCACATGACGGACACGCAACTTGAGATGGATACCAGTCTGTAGAAGTTTCCAGCCAGAGTCTGTACAGGGCTCAGGCATGAGATGGGAGGCATTGATCCAGGAAGTGATCCCATCCACTTTCACCACTGTGGGTGTTATAAGCAGCACCTGGTATGGTCCTTTCCAGTGGAGTTCCAGGGATGACACCTGACGCCATCTCACGTAGACGAAGCCTCCCACTTGATATCAATGCGGGGTTCCCTCATCTCCAGTCTGATAAGCAGAGGCCAAATGTTTCCACAGGTATCGCTGGGTGCTGGGTTTGTTAAAGGGCTTTAAATCTGTCAAGCAAGGGGGTGTGAAAGGAATCATTAAGTCTCATAGTTGGGATTAGGTCCCCTACTGGAGGAAGGGCACCATTGAGAATTTCATAAGAGGTGAGGTTACACAAAGAGGTGGAGGGGGTATTTCTTTCACAAAACAGTGCATAAGGTTGGAGCATAGTCCAATTTTTTATGCCAGTATCCAAGCTTAATTTTGTTAAGTACTCTTTGATGGTTCTATTCATCCTTTCTACCTGTCCTGAGCTATAGGGTCTATAAGCACAATGTAACTTCCAATTAATCCCCAGGGTCCTGGCAAATCCCTTACTTTCCTGGGGCATGAATGCCGGTCCGTTAGAGGACCCTATTACCTTAGGCAGGCCGAACCTTGGAAAAATGTCTTCTACGATCTTTTTGACTACCATCTGAGCTGTTTCTTTCTTCATGGGGAAGGCTTCGACCCATCCTGAAAAAGTATCTACAAAGACTAGGAGATATTTAAGTTCATACCTTGCTGGCTTAATTTCAGTAAAGTTCAATTCCCAGAATTGTCCTTGTCTGGTTCCTTGTAAGCGCTTCCCTGCAGGAAGCTTGGATGGGTAAGCATTAACTACTTGGCAGACTTGACAAGCTCTAGTCACCTGCTCAGCTATTTCTTTCCTCTGTGAGTCAGTCAATAATAAGTCCTTTCTCCGGTCCTTTAAGAGTGCCTATATCTTCTCTGAGTCTAAGTGGGTGAGCTGGTGTATGTCTTTGACATAAAGGTGGGCTTTTTGAAATTGTAAACTTGGCTCTGTAGGATCCCAGAGTTCTGTATCTGTCTCCTCAGATGATAAGTTGCCTGAATGTTCCAGTGCGGCCAAGTCTCCTGATTGTTGTTCCCCCTGGTGTGGAAAAAGTTAACACAGTCACTCCATTTAGGGCTGCCAATTAAGCTTCCTCATCTGCCCTTCTTTTTCCAACCGCCAAGGGTTCGTTTCCCTTCTGGTGCCCTGGGCAGTGCACTATAGCTAGTTCCTTAGGGCCCTGCACTGCTGAGAGAAGTTGGAGGATCTCATCTTTGTTCTTTATTTCTTTCCAGGTGGAGGTTAATAACCCCCTTTGATGGTAAATAGCCCCGTGCACATTTGCAGTGGCAAATGCATAGCGGCTATCAGTGTATATGGTGGCCCTTTTGCCTGTTGCTAGTTCCAATACTTTCGTAAGGGCAATCAGTTCTGCTTTTTGGGATGATGTCAGTTCTGGGAGACCAGAGGAACAGATGACATTAATTTTGCTAACTACTGCTTCTCCAGCCCACCGCTTACCATCTTGGAGGAAGCTGCTGCCATCCATAAACCATACAACTTCAGGGCAAGGCAGTGGCTGATCCTTCAAGTCTCGTCGTATACTGGTTTCCTCTGCCAGTATATGTTGACACTCATGAGCAACGGGTCTTGATGATTCTTCTGGCAGCAGTGTAGCCGGGTTGAGTGGAGCAGCGGGTCCCAGCGTGATTCTGTCTTTGTCAAGCAAGAGGTTCTGGTAGTGGGTTATTCTAGAGTTTGATAGCCACATCTCTGGAGGCTGACAGATGATGCACTCCAGGGCATGGGGGACTATAATCGTTAGCTTCTGTCCCAACGTTAATTTATCAGCATCTTTTATTAGAAGGGCTGCCGCTGCTATAGCTCTTAAGCAATGGGGCAACCCACTAGCCACTGGGTCCAGTTTATTTGATAAGTATTCTACCGGCCTTTTCCAAGGTCCCAAAGTCTCAGTGAGCACAACCCGTGCTATTCCTTTCTTTTCCTCGATGTAGAGACTGAAGGGTTTTTCTATATCTGGGAGTGCTAAGGCCGGAGCAGATAGCAGCACCTTTTTTCTGACATTATCAAAAGCTTGTTGGTGCTCAGGGGTCCATTGGAAGTGGGCATCCCCCTTTATCAGCGGGTATAAAGGGGCAGCCAGAGATGCGAACCCAGGAATCCATAACCTGCAAAAGCCGGCAGTCCCAAGAAACTTCCTGAGTTGTCTCTTATTAGATGGGGGCAGTATCTGCACAAAGGTTCGTTTTGTGGGCTCAGTGAGCCATCCTTTGCCACCCCTAAGAGAATAACCCAGGAAGATTACTTCTTGCTGACAAATTTGGGCCTTTTTGGCAGAAGCCCTATATCCAAGCCGAGCAAGCTTGGAAAATAATGCTTGGGTCCCAGACTCATAGTTCTCTTTGGTGTCGGCTGCCAGTAGCAGACCATCCACATATTGGAGTATGGTGACATCGGGGTGTGCAGTTTTGAAGTCATTGAAGTCCTTGTGGAGGGGTTCATCAAAGAGAGTGGGAGAGTTTTTGAACCCCTGTGGGAGTCTAGTCCAGGTTAGTTGGACAGATGTTCCTTTTTCGGGGTCTATCCACTCAAAAGCAAACAGCAACTGAGTGTCCTTATGTACGGGCAAGCAAAAGTGAGCATCTTTTAAGTCTAGCAGAGTGTACCATTCCTGCTCCAGATTCAGAGCGCTAAGCAAATTATATGGATTCGGTACAGTGGGGTGAATGTCCTGCACTCTGTTGTTGATCTCTCTTAGGTATTGAAGCGTCCGGTAGTCCCCAGTTCCTGGCTTTCTTACTGGTGGCAGGGGGATATTCTAGGACAAATGACAGGGCCTTAAGACCCCAAGAGCCAGGTATTTCTGAATATGGGCCCTTATCCCATCCTTAGCTTCTTTGATTAGAGGATATTGTTTAACACTGATTGGAGAGATAGAGGCTTTTAATTCTACTACTATTGGAGGTTGTTATATGGCTAGACCTAACCCAGCAGTTTCTGCCCAGGCATTAGGATAATCTTTTATCCATTTCTGGGGTAGTTTGCCTGTTTGATCAGTCCTAGGAGGCGCGAAGTGTTGATGTTCATCTTCTACGGATGTTGTCAAAGCCATGACTATGGGAGTTTTTACTGAAGGCTTTAGAAACTCCACTTGGGGACCATCAGGGTTAAAGGTTATTCTAGCCCAGAGTTTGGTAAGCAGATCCCAGCCCATCAATGGGGCTGGGCATTCTTGGATTACTTGGAAAGCGTGGTGGACTTTTCCATTTCCTAGGTCCATAGTCCTCTTAGTTGTCCCAGCCCAATATCTACTGCCATTAGTACCTTTAACAGGGGACCATTTATTTGATAGGGGGCCCAGTGGGGTCTTAAAGGTTGATTATACTGCTCCTGTATCCACTTCAAAGTTCCCTGGGGTCCCCTCCACTTTAAATGTTACCCTGAGCTCGGAGAGGGGATCCGAGCCCCGACTTTCCTAGTCCTCTTCTAGAGTCAGCACGGCGGACTGGCATCTCTGCTTCTTTCGGGGGCACTCTTTGGCCTAGTGTCCTGTTTTCTTTACAGTAGGCACACTGATCTGAGGCCAGGGGCAGCCATTGGCGGGGGCCCAGGTATCCCTTTCTGACTCCCTGCTTTTTAACTTCTGGCATATTTGGTGCTCTGACCAGAACCTTAGTCAATGCTTTAGTCTGCCTTTTGCTCCTTTCATCCTCCTTTTGTTCCCTTTCCGTCTCTCTCCTCTGTTCCCTTTCCTCCTCAGTTTCTCTCTTATAATATACTTTCTCAGCATCTCTTACTAAATCTCTCAAGGTCTTATCTTGTAATACATCTAGACGTTGTAACTTTCTCTTAATATCTAGGGCAGCCTGCTCGATAAAGGCCATTGCAACAGATGCTTGTTCATCCTCTGCCTGAGGATCAAAAGGAGTATATTTCCTATATGCTTCCATAATTCTCTCCAGAAACATAGAGGGAGACTCATTAGGCCCTTGGATAATCTCTCTTACCTTGGCCAAATTAGTCGGCCCTCTGGCGGCCACTCGGAGACCCGCTATTAGAGTCTGGCGATAAGTGGACAGATGCTACCTACATTTAAAGGTGTTTGGGTGCCAGTTGGATCGGTTCATTGGCCCGTAGGGACGGAGAGGAAGCATCATAGGGGCTTCCGAGTTTTCTATTATCCGTCACCGGCGGGTTCCTTTAGGTGGCCCGGCTTCCTCCAGGGGAGGAGGGGTTGCTGCTGCTGCAGAGAAGTCCCCTGGAGTGCTTGGGTCTGGCCCAATTGCCTCTAGCGGCGGAGAGGCTGAGTCAGCGGCGAGAATATCATCTGGAACGTGTTGGGGGTTGGAGAGCGAGGGTAGAGGATAAGGAGTGGGAGGAGTGTCCAGTCTTGTGACTCAGGGAGAATGGAAGGAAGAGGGGGAGGAGTGGAAGGTTTGAATGATAGGATGCTGGGGGAAGGGGTATATGGCTGTTGATCTGGGTGGCCACGTGGCCCCAGCTGAAAGACAATATCTCTGACTTTTCGGATTAGAGGGAAGTAGAAGGATCCTTCTGGGGGGCCACCTGACTCTGAGAATAGGCCATTCTGAAGCACAGAGAATCTGCCAGGTACGGCATTTTACTGAAAAAGAAAGATTCTGGGCCCTTGAGCGGACATCAGTCCAATGATCAAGTGTCAGGGACAGAGAAGTGGAAGTGCTTTGTCCCATAATGAGAGTTACTCAAACAGGGACAGTGAAGACACAAACGCAACACAGACAAAGACAAACAGTAAACGTTTAACATGAGTCCAAGACAAAGATTAGAACTGAGTAACTGCCAAAACCTGATGGGTTAGACAATAAAGACAGCCGGAAAACTCAACATGAGTTCAGAACAATGACCAAAACTGAGTAGCCGGCAAAACCTGATGGGCTGGCGAACCGAATCCTGAAGCAAAATATAAACGAGTTGAAGAAATTAGTATTCCTTGATTTCTCTAGTCCTCTGGAGTGTCCCCCAGGAACGTGGCCTGTAGCTCTGTGACACATCTGTCAGCCACCATCAGAGAGAGCTAATGCTCTTCACTGACAGCCACTTTGCCAATCCATAACCTGAAACCCAAAACCAGAAAGAGGTGCCTTACTTACCCCGAGAGGAGTCCATTGGGGTCTTTTGTCCGCCGCTGCCGGATATCTCACCTGGGGCCTCCAGATGAATAGGTGGGGCGAACGTCAGAGAAAAAGACCACCAAGAGGCTTTCTCATGCAACAGCAAAGGTTTTATTGGGGGTCCAGCATGCTGGGGCTCAGAGCTCACTTTAGAGGAGCAAAGAACAAAGAGCCCTGAGAACAACTTGAGCAGAGTTTATATACATTCCTTAGAGAGGGCAGGGACTTTACATACATGATAGCCTCCTTTAGCAATTCATCATATACCATGGGAAAATCAAATAACAACTCTAAAGCATGATTAGCACTTTCATTTGCGGTAACAATTCGGGCAGGGGGTGATTGGTCAGCCCTAAGAAGGGGTATACATTTAAACTGATTGGTTGAATACCTGAGATGTATACTTGCTGAGCTGCAGGGATTCTGGGAAAGGGTTGTTAAGTAACTAGGTAGTCAGGGAAGATTTCAACACACATCTAATGGGCAGATCCGGGAATTGTCTAAACTGCCACAGGAAAGTGCAGCTTGGAAAGTTTACAAACCTGGTTCTTTACATTTCAATTTCAATTTCAATTTCTTTTATTCTTTCAGAACCTTACAGAGAAAGGCAAGAGGCTTAATCCACAATGACTGCTCTTTTGGCCATTTTGGTTTTGGATGCACACATGGGATCTTTCTTTCAATCCATCTGGTGCTGATAATCTAAGTCACAGCCTCACACAGGGCCAAGAGGCTAATTAAGACACAACCAATTTCAAAGCAATTACTACTCTGAGGTCAGTTACAGAACTCAGTCTCTGAGGAGAATCACACCAGTGTTCAAGGCTAGGTGCACCCAGTCATCTTTTCCAACCACCACATAAATGACCACAATTAAAACCAAAACAATTCCACATGGCCCTCATCTTCTTCCATAGGGTCACTCATCATAACCTCTGGCTGGAGGATTCCTTGAATGGCGCAGCTCAAGAGAGTGTCCAAAATAAGCTTCCTTGCCCCTCATTTGCCTAAACTCAGGGTGGCCTGGACACCCTTCCTGTGAACTAGGATTGATCACATACGTCTGCCGCTAATACTGCTCTACTTCTCCAATTAGAGGCCTACTGACTGTCAGGTATAAATTCCTTGTGTGATTTGGATTCATGATTAAACCCAAGCACCTCTGAAGAGCTTGGAAGAACTCATTTGACCCAAAAAATCCCTATACTCCCTTGAAGAAGGTCAGGAACCTAACAGAGGAAGGCAAGAGACATCATCCACAATGACTTATGTTTTTGCCATTTTGGTTTTGGATGCACACATTGGATGTTTCTTTAGATCCATCAGGCACTGAAAATCTAAGCCATAGCCTCTCACAGGGCCAAGAGGCTGATTCAGACACATGGCTTTCCAAAGCAATTAAGCAAAGAGCCACAGGTGATGCCCATTCATTTCCATTTGAAAACTGTTTCCTTCAGGCTTCACCAAGGGGTGGCCTGAGGCAAAGACCTTCCTGACATTCAGGGCAAAAGATTAATAGGTTAGCAAAAGGCCTAAAACAGGGTTTCTCCACTGAGGCTTTTCTGGTCACACTGATATCTGAGTTTTCTGAGATGCTCCAATTCCCTCCAGCTATCCAGAACATAGCCATGTCGCAGAGTTTGGAGGTGGTACATATTTTGGACACAAAACCATGAAACTATTCTGGAGAGTGGCCAAAATTCAGGAAGAAAACAGAAACTTAGTAAGATAGTAGGTGTTGCCCATCGATAAGGCAACCTGCAGTCCATTACTAAAATGGACAGGATGAATGCTGGGAAGCTTTCTACTAGACAGGACACATCCATTGATGCATTCTCTTTTCTAATGTCTACAACCATGGACACAGTGGGAGACACAGACACAGGAACACTTGCCTTGTCAAAGTTCTTTCTAGAAATAGTCCACTGCAAACCAAACACACCGCCTTTCCTACCTATTCTCAGAACATGAGACAAAACCACAAACTCACACACACACTCAAAAAGGCACCTCCTTCCCCCAAGTAAGTCTGTGACTATCCAGAGTGTCCTTTGACTGGTGGGCCATTTTATGTTCCCCCGAAAAGGCCTGTCTTGTCTTAGATCTGGTCTCCTTGTCAAACACTGTGAAGTTGTCAGGAGCCTGTTCTGACCACTACATGCTTTCTCAGGGAAGGCCCGTCTTCAGAACTCTCCTCGCATTTGGCCATCCTCACATCAGTAGGTACCAAAAAAGACAGACTCTGTCCTTGGTAAATCCAAACATGTGAGCCCACTGGGACTGAGACTGGGACTGGCTCTGTGTGCCTGGCTTCCTGGATCCCAAATTCAGAGAGTTCCATCACCAAGGAAGTGAGGTAGGTCACTTATTTCAAGAATTTAATGAGTTCACTGCCTTGGCAACCACTTTGTTATAACAGTTGCTTCCAAGGGTCCCATGAGATGGAGGATACCCTACTTCCTCTGACACTTTCACTAGTTAGAATGGTATATCAACCATATGGAACCAGAAACAGCTCTCCACATTGTCCTGGTTTGGTCCATATTCTCTCCATTAAGAATAGAGAGGCTGATTCAGACACAACCCTTCATCCTGACAAGGTTGTTTGCCATGGAAGATGACTTTTGCTCTCTCAGGTCCTACATAGCTGCCTAATACTTCTCCAGGGATCATTTCTGCTTGGACCATTGAGTTTCTAAGCAGGTGGAAGATCCCCTACATTCCTGTATTGTAAGACAAACTCTGTCCCTGCTCTTCTGTAAAGGTAGATTGAGGGAACAGTGTATGGTTAGGGTTAATAACAGGTTCGATTTTGGTGAGGAGTCATTCTGTTGGATGAATAATGGTATTGGGAACCTGCGATATTTACAAGAATATATAGGTAAAATATAAGTATGGAAACAGAAATCTAGGTATGATTTGAAGCCCAGAAAGACATTGGGACCTTCATTGGGATACTTAGCTTTGAATTATGTTCTGCACAGATGTCTCAGATAAATCGATATACAATGTTATAGGACCTTGTACCTTGGGTGATTGAATGTCGAAGAGAACATCCAGGATAAAAGGGATAGTTGGTAGTATTAGGAAGACAGTTTGTACGTTTAAAAAGAAGAGTGAGTATAAGTTTTGGACCAAAAATTCTTTAGCAATAGGGTTTCGGGTAGAGAGTGAATATGAATGTCAGAACGTGTGAAGAATCAGTCACAATGATGAACTGGGGAAAATATGTAGGAAAGCAGATATCCATAGAGACATTAGGAAATCATGCAGAGTGTAAAGTGAGTGATTGGATTAGACATTTTCAATATGATTGAGTTTCAATATATAATCTTAGGAAAAAACAAATATGTAGTCCCCAAAAAGATTGACAAGTGGGAGCGTTAGGCAGCCTGGACATGGATGTTTTTAGTAATCCATGTTCATTTTCCATTTAGACTTTGGTACAATCATAAGTGTGATGTTTGCATTTTCTGACCAGAATATTACTGTGATAAAATGTATATGTGGATCAGGTAACATGAGTATTTCTTCCACCATTTCTTGGAGCCATATTTTGAAGATGTATAAATTAGTATTGTGGGTAAAAATAGATGTACCCTGTGTCTATGAATATAGAGATAATGCATGAATAGAGCGTAGTGTGAATAAATAATATTACTTGTTCCAACTTTAAATAATGGATTAAATTGATATCTAAAAATATTCAGGAAATCTTATATTGATATACATACATTCATTTCAACCAGTAATACATCTAATGGTAATATTAGGGTTGTGGTTTATCCTGAAGTGTGTGTGAGTTTTTCTTCAAACTGATTATGGAAATCAAATATAATATTTTTGGAAAGAAGTCTCATGAAAAGACCAGTCAAGAAACATGGAGGAATACTTGTGTTCTGAAGCAGGAAGTGATTGACATTGAAACAAATGTCTAAAAATTTGTGAACTTGTGGATAAAATATATATCCTACGATGTGCATAAACTGCAAAAATAGTAATGTACCATTGTTGAATAAAAATGAACGTCAAATTATATGTCATGTCCCATAGGAGTCTACTTGCGTTGATATTAAACTGGGTCAGTTACTCTAGAAATATTAGGATTTGTGTGCAGCTTTCACTGAAGTCAGTTTTCAGTACTAGGAAACAAATATATATTTCAAGTTGATGAATAATTCTGAGAATAATCTTGTGAAAAATCGAATATAAATCTAAATACATCAACATGAATAAATTTAGGGAGTATATATAAGACACATATATTTCATATTTTGAAAAATCTGGAGAGTATGTATATATATATATATATATATATATATATATATATATATATACACAAAACATACACACAGACTATAAAAAGTAGCAATACATATGCTAATCGAAATTCATCATTAAATATATATAATTCACATATGCAAAAATAATTATTTTACTGAACATGGATTTTTGTATAATGTTTTTCTATTAGGAAGCTCACCCATAGGTTGAATTTTCAGTTTCAACAGCGTTTAGGAGGAGGGATCTCTTCTCACAATTTGTATCTTCCAAGTCAGACAAAACAAAAAAATTAACCTGTGATACCAGGTAGGATTCTATATGTGCATATAAATATACATGTGCTGAATAGTCTATAGAGAAAGGGAGACAGGAATTCACATATCAGTTAATTTTAAAAACACATGGAGAATTATTTTAACCAAAAATTGACTAGATTTATAACACCTACCCTTTATCATGTAAAAGTCAAGTCCAAATATACACCATGCCTCCACTGAACTGCATGTATTTCTATTTTGTTTTGGTTATTTTTCCTCCATCATATTAGGATTAGTAGTCAGAGTCTAGTAGGGTATGGGTTAGTGTCATGGTTTCAGTATTTTGATTGGAAAATAAGAAAATGAATCCAATGTGTATGCAAATATGTGCCACACAAAAATATTCCCACTCTCATCCAGAACAATGAATTGCCATTACCTTCACCCCAAATAAGACACAATTAGAGGAGAAGAGTTAGAAAATCTGTGAATACATATATGGAATGGAACATAATCAGGAGTTCACAACCTTGGAGGTGGTAGAGGAGTTTCCAAAATTTAGGGTCAGGGTAAACACTCCACAAACATGGAGCTCTGCTGGCCTAAAAACTTCTTGAGAAACTGTCTCTGAGTTCAGGCACTTGAAATATATGTTGTTGTCAGGAGCTTTAGCTTCATTTGTAGTGAGACCATCAAAGATGGGTCTGCATCTATGTGACCTGGAGAACATGGTTTCTTTTTTTTAATGAACATAAGGGAGCAGTGCTGAATTCTCTCTTTGTAGGTAAACTGTGGCCACTCGGGTCTAAGTGTCTCCCCATGTGGACTGTGAAGCCATTTGGTCATCCTCCACTTTTTGTGGTGTTTCTTGCTGCTGCACTGGGAGTATGGTATTTACTTAACGAAATACAATGAGTTCAACTGGGACAAAATGCTAGAGTGAGTTCTGTCATGTGTGGTGGGTCAGGTTCTCCAGGAGAATGCACCAACAAGTCTTCTATCCAACATAGCTTGTCCCCTTGACCATAGCAACCTGTTTCTTAAAATTGACGTTAAACCTCTCCATATAACGAGATGCCTTTACATATAAGGGTCTGCTGGCTACACTATTTCAGTCACAAGCCATTTGGAAGCCAATGGAAGATCCACATGACCCCACCACAGATATTTTATCACACATCTGCACACCACTGCTCTAGGCCCACTACTCAGCAGGCTCCAACTTACTGGCATCTCTGTTCTCCACCATTTTCATAAAACCAAGTCAATTAAGCCACTGTCTGGTACACTCATGATCAGAAACAGGACATCCAAAGATTCTCCAGTGCCACCTGGTCATAGGAATTTCAAATATATCATGGTATTTATCTGAGATTAGGAAGATAGACGGTAGGATTAAAAAGAAGGGTGAGTAAAGGATTTGGACATTAAGTTCTGCTTCTCCAATTTGACGCGTATTGTCATGCATGGGCGACTCTCATGCCTGGCCTCCGAAAATCCCAACACAATTCATAGCAATACATCTCTAAGGTGATTTCCAAAACTCCGTTTCTAAGGGGAATCACACCAGAGTTCAAGCCCAGGTGGACCCATTCATCTCTTCCAACCGCCACACAAGTGACCACAATTAAAAACAAAACATCCCACATGGCCCTCATTTTCTTCCATGTAGACACTCATCATAATCCCTTGCTAGAGGTTTCCATGAGGGACACAGTCCAAGACAGTGTCCAAAATAAGCTCCCTTCCCCCTCATTTGCCTAAAGTCAGGGTGGCCTGGGCACCCTTCCTGTGAACCAGGAGTGATCAAATAGGACTGCCATTAATGCTGCTCTGCTTCTCGAATTTGAGGCCTACTGACTGTGGGGTTTAGATACTTTATGTGAATTGGAGTCATGAGAAAACCCAAGAATCTCTGGGCTTCCCTCTGCAGGGCTTTGAAGAACCCATTTGAGTGAGTCTAGGAGTTGGACCAAAAGTTCTTTAGCAATAAGGTTTTGGTGAGAGAGTAAATGTAAATGTCAGCACATTTGAAGGGTCATTCCCAATGATGAACTGGAGAAAAGGTATTTGAAATCAGATATCAATGGAGACATTAGGAAATCAGGCAAAGTACAAAGTGAGTGGTAGGATAAGACATTATTAACAGGGTTGAGTTTGAATATATAATCTTAAAAAGAAACAGATATGTAGTCACCAATAGGAATAATATTTGAGAGCATTAGGGAACCAGGACATGGATGTTGTTAGTAATACATGCTCACATTCAATTTAGGCTTTGGTACAGTCATAAGTGTGACCCTTGCATTTTGTGTCAGGAATATTACTGTGATGAAATGTATATGTATATCAGGTGACTAGAGTATTTTTTCCACCATTTCTGAAAGCAATATTTTAAAGACTTATAAATTAGTATTGGGGATACAAATACATAGACCCTGGGTCTATGAATATAGAGATGATGCCTTAATAGACCATACTGTGAATAAATAATATAACAGGTTCCACTTTTAATATTGGATTGAATTGATATCTGAAAATACATAAGAAATTTTATGTTGATATACAATCATTCATTCCAAACAGTTATACATCTAATGGTAATAATAGAGTTATGGTTTATCATGATGGGTGTGTGAGTTTGCCCCAAAAGTGATTATGGAAATCGAAAACAATGTGTTCAGAAAGAAGTCTCATGAAAAAACCAGTCAAGAAAGCTGGAGGAATACATGTGTTCTGAAGCAGGAAGTGATTGAAAGTGAAACAAATGCCTATAAATTTGCTAAATTGTGGAAGAAATATATATCGTATGATGTGCATAAAATGAAGAAAACTAATATACCAGTGTTGAATAAAAATGAACGTCAAAATAGACATCATGGAACATAGGAATCTACTTGCACCAATGTTAAACTGGGTAAGTTACTGTAGAAATATTAGCATTTGTATATACCATTCACTGAATTTAGTTTTCAGTACTAGGAAACAGATATGTAGTTCAGGTGGATGAATATTTCTGAGAATAATCTTGTGAAAAGTTGATTAGAAATCCAAATATATGAACATTAATGAATTTAGGAGTGTATAATAAGACACATATATTTTACATTTTGAAAAATCTGGAGAATATATATATATATATATATATATATATATATATATATATATATATATATATATATATATATATATATACACACACACAAAACCCACACAGAGCAATTAAAAAGTAGCAATATATATGCCAATCAAAATTCATCGTGAAATTTATATGATCCACATATCCAAAAATATTTATTTTACTGAACATGGATTTATATATAATGTTGTTCACCTAGGAAGCTCCCCCATAGGTTGAATTTTCTGTTCCACAATTTGTATCTGTCAAGTTGGGCACCTCACAAGTATGTACGTGTGATACCAGGTAGGATTCAATATGTGCATATACAAATACATGTGCTTAATAGGCTACAGAGAAAGGGAGACAGGAATTCACATATTTGTTAACTTTAAAAACACACGGAGAACTACTTCAATTAAAAATTGACTAGATTTATAACTCCAAACCTATGTATTGCAAAAGGTAAGCCCAACTATACACCACCCCTCCTCTGAACTGCTTGTATTTCTATTCTGTTTGAGTTATTTTTCTCCATCACATTAGGATTAGTAGTCAGAGTCTAGCAAGCTATGGGTTAGTGTCAGGGAATCAGTATTTCGAATGGAAAATTGGAAAATGAACACAATGTGTATGCAAATATGTGCTACACAAAAATCTTCTTATTCTCTTCCAGAAAAATTTATTGTAATTAACTCCGCCCCAAGTAATACAGAATTAGAGAAGAAGAGTTAGAAAATCTGTGAATACATATCTGGAATGGAATATGCTCAGGAGTTCACAACCTTGGAGGTGTTAGAGGAGTTTCCCAAAGTAAGGGACACAGTAAACATTTCTCAAATGTGGAGCTCTGGTGCCCTAAAGACTTCTTGGGAAACTGCCTATGTGGTTGGGCACTTGAAATATATATTGTTTTCAGGAGCTTTTGATTTCTTTCTAGTGAGACCATCAAAGCTGGGTCTGCATCTATGTGACCTGGAGGACATGGATTCTTATTTTCCAATGTACATGAGGTAGCAGTGCGGAATTCTCTCTTTGTAGGTAAACTGTGGCCATTGTGGGCTAAGTGTCTCCCTGGGGGACTGTGAAGCCATTTGGTCATCCTCCAATTTTCATGGTGTTTCTTGCTGCTGCACTGGGACTTTGGTATTTGCTTCACGATATACAAGGAGTTCAATGGGACACAGTGGTGGAGGAAGTTCTGTCTTGTGCGGTGGGTCAGGGTTCTCAGGAGAATGCACCAAGCAGGCTTCTATCCCTCATAGCTTGCCCCCTTGTCCATAGAAACCTGGTTCTGAACATTGCCCTGAAACCTCTCCATATAACAATATGCCATTTCATTGAACATTCTGCTGGCTGCACCATGTCAGTCACAAGCAATTTGGAAGCTAATGGCAGATTGACATGGCCTCACAAAGATGTTTTATCATACACCTTCCCACCTCTGCTCTAGGCCCACCACTCAGTAGGCTCCAACTTACTGGTATCCCTGTTCTACACCATTTTTATGAATCCCAGTCAATCAAGGCACTGCCTGATAGATTCATGAATGATGTAGGACATCCAAATGTTCCCAGTGCGACCAGGTCATGGGAAATTCAAAAATTTCATGGTATTTATCTAGGCATTTTTCAAGGATGAAGTTGGAGGCACTGTGGGTTTTAATTCATTCGGGAACCATTAAATGGTGAGGATGCTCATTTCAATGAACGCTATCGAGAACTCTCACAGGCAAGACTTTCCAAAGAGTGGCCAAAAGGTCACATGAAGCCAGGCTCATTGAGGTCTACAATGTGAGGTCCATGTTTGTTTTGATTCTCAACTATGGCTGACATGCCTTTAAGAATAAAATCATGTGATATCCGGGCTGAGATTCCCAGTGCTCTGTGGAAAGGTACCCTGGGCCTATATCTCAGTTTCCATGGGCGACTCTCATGCGTGTCCTCCTAAAATCCCAAAACAAGTCAGTGCAATACTTCTCTGAGGTCAGTTTCAGAACTCACTCTCTAAGGGGAATCACGCCACTGTTCAAGCCCAGGTGGACCCAGTCACCTCTTCCAACCGCCACACAAATGAAAACAATTGAAACCAAAAAAAATCCCACATGGCCCTCATTTTATTTCATATAGACACTGAACATAACCTCTTGCTAGAGGTTTCCATGAGGAGAACAGTACAAGACAGTATCCAAAATAAGCTCCCTTGCCCCTCGTTTGCCTAAAGTTTGAGTGGCCTGGACACCCTTCCTGTGAAACAGGAGTGATCCAATAGGCCTGCATTTAATACTGCTCCACTTCTCCAATTTGAGGCCTACTGACTGTGGGATTTAGATTATTTATGTGTATTGGAGTCATGATAAAACCCAAGCACCAATGGGCTAGCCTCTGCAGGGCTTTAAAGAACTCATTAGACCCAAAGGATCCTTATTCTCACTTGATGGAGGTCAGGAAACTTACAGAGAAAGACAAGAGAATTCACCCACAATGACTGCTCTTTTGGCCATTTTGGTGTTGGATGCATACATGGGATCTTTCTTTACATCCATCAGGTGCTGACAATCTAAGCCACAGCCTCACACTGGGCCAAGAGCCTGATTCAGACACATCCCTTTCCAAAGCAATTAAGCAAAGAGACACAGGTGATGCCCTTTCATTTCCATTTGAAAACGGTTTTCTTCAGGCTTCACAAACGGGTTGGCCTGAGGCAAAGTCCTTCCTGACTCAGGGGAAAAGAACAATTGTTAAGCAAAAGGCCCAACCACGGTTTCTCCACTGAGATGTTAGTAGTCACACTGATATCTGAGTTTTCTGAGATGCTCGCCATTCCCTTCAGCTATCCAGTATATGGCCATGTGACAGAGCTTGGTGGTGGTACATATCTTGGACACAAAACCATGAGCCTATTCTGGAGAGTGGCCAGAATTCAGGAAGAAAACTGGAACTTAGGAAGATAGCAGGTGTTACCCATTGATTATGCAAGCCCTGGTCCATTCATTAATTGGGCAGGATGAATGCTCGGAAGCTTTCTAATAGACAGGACACATCCATTGATGCATTCTTTTTTTCTAATGTCTACAACCACGGACACAGTGAGATACACAGACATAGAAACACACGCCCTGTGAAACAACTTAGTAGAAACATTTCACTCCAAACCTCAAAACCGTCTTTCCTACCTATTCTCAGAACATGAGACAAAACCACAAACCCACACCACCACCCAAAAAGGCACCTGCTTCCCTCAAGTAGGTCTGTGACTATCCAGAGTGTCCTCTGACTTCTGGACCATACTATGTTCTCCCAAAATGGCCTGTCCTTTATCAGATCTGGTCTCCTTGGTCAACTCTGTGAAGTTGTCAGGAGCTAGTGGTGAGCCACTACCTGCTTTCTCAGGAATGGCCCCTCTTCAGAGCTTTTCTGGTATTTGGCCATTCTCACATCAGTAGGTACCAAGAAAGATTGACTCTGTCCTTGGTAAATCCAAACAAGTGAGCCCACAGGGACTGTGACTGAGACTGGCTTGGATGCCTGGCTTCCTGGATCCCATGTTCAGAGAGTTCCATCACCACGGAAGTGAGGTGAGGTCACTTCCTTCAGGAACTGAATGAGTTCACTGGCTTGGCAACCACTTTGTCCTAACAGTTGCTTCCAAGGGTCACATGAGATGGTGGCTGCCCCAACTTCCTGTGATACTTTCACAAGTTAGATTGGTATATCAACCATAGGAACCTGGGAACAGCTCTCCACAGAGGCCTGGTTTGTTCCATCTTCTCTACATTAGGACGAGAGAGGCTGATTTGGACACAACCCTTCATCCTGGCCAGGTTGTTTGTCATGTAAGATGACTTTTACTCTCCCAGGTCCTTCATAGCTGCCTACATCTTCTCCAGAGGACATTTCTGCATGGACCTTTGAGGTTCTCAGCAGGTGGAAGATCCACTACATTCCTGTATTGTAAGACTAACTCTGTCCCTCCTCTCTGTAATGTTAGATTGAGGGGAAAGTGTACGGTTAGTGTTAATAACATTTTCGATTTGGTTAGGAATCATTCTGCTGGATGAATAATGGCATTGGGAACCTGTGATATGTATGAGAATATATAGGTGAAATACATGTATGAAAACAGAAATCTAGGTAAGTTTTGAAGCCCAGAAGAGAATTGGGCCCTTGATTGGGATACTTAGCTTTGAATTAGGTTCTGCACAGATGTGTCAGATTAATCAATATTCAATGGCCTAGGACCTTGTACCTTGGATGATTGAATGTAGAAGAGAACATCCAGTCAAAAAGGGATAGTCGGTAGTTAAAGGTTAATAAAATAGGTACTTGTCACTTCCTGTTTCTCTGTATGCTTAACAAAACACTTTTGAAATCTTGAGAACTCTTTGCTAATCTTGTTCCCAGAATGTGCTCTCCCCAACTGCCAAACTGCAGAATGTACTCCCTCACCCGTGTGCACGCACACTGCCCACTCACCCGGACCCATCAATAAACTTTCCTCCCTGCCCTCTCCAAGAAAATTATATAAACTCTGCTTAAGGTGTTCTCAGGGCTCTCATCTCTTTTCAATTGAGCTCTGAGCCCCAGCATGCTGGACCCCCAATAAACCCTTTGCTGTTGCATGTGACAATCTCTTTGTGGTCTCTTCCTCCAAGGCTTGCCCGACCTTTTCATATGGAGGTTCCACTGAAATCCAGCAGCGGCGAATGTGAGACCCCATGTGTCGTGGCTTTCACTATTTGTGTATCTTTCATTATGGGACAGAGCACTTCAATGCCTCTGTCCCTGACCATTGATCACTGGCCCAAAGTCCACATAAGGGCTCAGAATCTTTTTTATTTAGTAAAACACTGGACCTGGAAGACGCTCTGTGCCTCAGAATGACCCACCTTTTGAGTCGGATGGCCTCTAGAAGGATCTTTCTACTTCCCACTAATTTAAAAAGTTAGAGATATTGTCTTTTAGCCAGGGCCACATAGCCATCTGGATCATTCCGCCATATATCTTAACTTTGCAGGACCTCTGCAAATCTCCTCCTCCATGGGTGAAGCCTTTCCTTACCGCTGCCCCTGCTCCTACTCCTTCCCCCATGATCTCTCAAACCTTCTGCTCTTCTTCCTTCTCCACCCTCTGTTCTCCCTGAGTCACAAGATTTGACTCTACTGGATTCTCCTCCCCCTCCTTATCCCCTGCCCTCTTCCCCCAATCCCCAACACCCTCTAAGTGATTCCCCTGCTGCTGACTCAGCCTCTCTGCAATTGGAGGAGCACAGCACCCTCCAGATAGCTCCCCAGTGGCACACACAGCCCTTCCTTCCCTTGAGGAAGCTGGCCCGGCTATAGGAACTCGCCAGCAGTGAATAGTTGAAAACACTGGAACTCCCATGATGCTCCCCCTCCATCCCTATGGGCCAAAGATTGACGACGGCCATGGGGGAAAAAATGCAAGCCTACCAGTTTTGGCCATTCTCCTCTTCAGACGTACATAATTGGAAATATAACAATCCCCCTTTTTCTGAGCACCCCACCTGGCACACAGGTCTGGTTGAGTCATTGATGTTTTCACACTAGCCTACTTGAGATGACTGCCAACAACTCATAGGGACTGTCTTCATGACAGGGGATCAAAATAGAATACTCCTGGAAGCTGGAAAAAAATATCCTCTGACCAGATGCGTGACTGACACAACTTCCCAAGATAATCAAAGCCAGCTTTCCTTTGAACCAACCCAACTGTGGCCCCCAAATCTTTGAAGGTAGGGAGCATCTGTTCACTTATCACTGGGCTCTAATAGTGGGTTTCCGTGCGGCCGCTAGGCGACCAACTAATTAGGCCAAGGTAAGAGAGATTATTCAAGGGCCTGAAGAACCTCTCTCTATGTTTCTAGAGAGAATTATGGAGGCATATAGAAGATACACTCCTTTCAATCCTCAGGCAGAGGATCAAAAGTCATCTGTCACAATGGCCTTTATTGGGCAAGCTGCCCCGGATATTAAAAGAAAGTTAAAATGCTTAGATGGATTACAAGATATGACTTTGAGAGATTTAGTCAGAGAAGCTGAGAAGGTATACTTTAAGAGAGAAACTGAGGAAGAGAAGGGAAAAAAGGGAGGATAAAAGAAACTAAAGACAGACTAAGGCGCTGACTAAGGTCCTGGTCACAACAACAAATAGGCCAGAAATTAAGAAACAGGGAGACAGGAAGGGATACCTGGGCCCACGCCAGAGGCTACTCCTTGCCTCAGATCACTGTGCCTACTGTAAAAAAAAGGACACTGGGCCAAAGAGTTCCCTAGAAAGAGACAGCCACTCCTGCCAGCCATTCTGACTCTTGAGGATGACTCCAAAAGTCGGGGCTAACATCCCCTCCCGGAGCTCAGGGTAACTTTTGAAGTGTAGGGGACCCCAGTAAACTTTGAAGTGGATACAGCGGCAATATACTCAGCCCTCAAGGCCCCATTGGGCCATCTATCAAATAAAAGGTCTCTAGTTCAAGGGGCAAATGGCAGTAAGTATCGGGCTTGGACAACTAAGAGGACCATAGACCTGGGAAAAGGAAAATCCATCAATCCTTCCTAGTAATCACAGAATGCCTGGCCCCATTGATGGGCAGAGATCTGCTCACCAAGCTCTGGGCCAAAATAACTTTTAACCCTGAAGGCAACCAAGTGGGATTTCTAAATCCTTCAGTAAAAACTCCTATAGTCATGGCTCTAACTATGTCAGTAGAAAATGTACATCAACTCACTCAACTTTGTTCAAAGAAACTGCAGGCATTCCTGAAGGATCAAGAACAGAGTTTTCCACTGACCAAATCACAGCAAAAGGACTGAATGGGTAACAAAAGCCTGTCGGGTCCATCAATTGGTTTATGCTTACCCTTCCAAGCTTCCTGGAGGAAAGCACCTAGGAGGAAAAAGACCAGGACAATTCTGGGAAGTAAACTTTACTGAAATTAAGCATGCAAGGTATGGACGTAAATATCTCCTAGTCTTTGTAGATATATTTTCAGGATGGATTAAAGCCTTCCCCACCAAAAAAAAAGAAAGAAAGAAAGAAAGAAAGAAAGAAAGAAAGAAAGAAAGAAAGAAAGAAAGAAAGAAAGAAAGAAAAAGAAAGAAAGAAAGAAACAGCACAAATGGTGGTCAAGAAGATCCTGGAAGATTTTTTTCCAAGATACGACCTGCCTAAGGTAACAGAGTCTGATAATGGACCTGCATTCATGACCCAGGTACGTTAGGGGTTAGCCAGTACCCTGGGGATTACATTGTGCTTATAGACCACAGAGTGCAGAACAGGTAGAATGAATGAATAGAACCATTAAAGAGACCTTAATGAAATTAAGCTTAGAGACCGACATAAAAGATTGGACAATGCTTCTGCCTTATGCAATGTTTCATGCAAGAAATTCTCTCTCTGTTTCTTTGTGTAACCTCACCCACTATGAAATTCCCTATGGGGCCCCTATTCCAGTAAGGGACCTAACCCCAACTCTAAGACCTAACGATCCCTTCCACACCACCATACTTGACAGACTTACAGCTGTTGAAAGAACTCAGCGATACCTGTGAAAACAGCTGGCCACTGCCTACCAACCTGGAGATGAGGGGACTCCACATCAATATCAAGTAGGAGACTTTGTCTATGTAAGACAACATCAGGTGTCATCCCTGGAACCCCACTGGAAAGGACCATACCAGGTTCTACTTATAACACCTACAGTGGTAAAGGTAGACAGAATCACTTCCTGGATCCTGGCCTCTCATCTCAAGCCTGCACCCTGTCCAGACTCTGCCTGGAAACTGGAAGAGACTGGTAACCCTTTCAAATTGTGTATTCGCCAGGTGGATGAAGCTATAGAGTCTCTCCTTGACCACCAGTAGTTCTAACCCTCATCAGCCCTTTCAGCAGCGATGGCTGATCACAAATCCTACTGGAGAAGAAGTATAATCTATCTCACATATAGCCCACTTTGGGACCTGGTGGCCATTTCTCCACCCAGACATTTGTTAGCTGGCTATAGGTCTTTCCTATTAGGATATCCCTGATGAAGAGGATACCACTAAAATTCCATTAAATACCTTTTGTACCATAAATAATGGAAACAAACATTATGGATGTCGGGACAGGTAAGCCAGGTGCAGGTTGGCTAGCCTAGATTACTATGTTTGCCCGGCAGACAATCAAAGCCACAAACAGCAACAGCTGTGTGGAGGAAAAGCCAATTTCTTCTGTAAGTCATGGGGATGTGAGCATACAGGGGCTTCCTGATGGAACCCGAACTCCTCATCAAATTCTGTACACAGCATTGGCCATATGACCAATTAGATAACCAAAACCCATGGCCCCCAGAGGGGTCTCTAGATCCTCAAATACTGTGTGACCTTTTTAACTTCTGCAAGTGCTCAAAAGGGTAAAAGGAGATTCCCCTATGTGGAGGCCTTTTCCCTCCTTCGCTCACATCCTGAACTATGCTTCTCCAATAGATCCTCACCCTCAGCCTTCATCTCCAGACTATCTGCTGTCACTCCAAACTCAGCAACCTGATTTCTTCCCTTCAATTACTAGATCAAAAACCCAAACCAACACCGGTTCTCAGACCATTGCCCCCTGGCTGAGAAGCAGGTACTGAGGTACCCCTCCACCGACTCACTCCTCTCTTCTCTTGTCACTGCCCGCACTGGGTCCCACCAGGTCCTCTTTCCAGCTAACCCATAGCTCAAACCAGCTGAGGAGAGCCCTCAGACCCTTATCCAAATGTAATGAAAATTACCTTTAAAGTTGCTCTTTCATCACTGAAAACAGGTTACTAAAAATTTAAAGTCCCTCACAGGCTTTGTGGATACTCACTCCCTTCTTCCCCTCTGCTCTACCTGTTCTACTGCTCAAGTTTTGTTGCTAGGAATATCCCAAACCCCTTTCCCATTATTCTTTTACATCTCTCCTTTCTCATTCTCAGATCCATGAAGCTGCTCTAAGCCCCGACTTCTCTGTCTCCCCCCTCTGTACCAGGCCCACAGAAAAGTTTTCACTGACCTTCTCCAGGAGTCTTCACCATGGCTGACTTTAGGACTTTCAGCAAAAAAGTCCCTATAAACGATTTCAGTGTAGATAACCTTCCTCATTTAATGTTGCCCTGTTCCACTTGGCCACTGGCTAAAAATAATCAGCACTCCTAAGCTAGACACCCCCTTACTAGTTTTTCACAAAATATGTGAACAATTCCTCTGGCCTTGAACTGGGGCTTCACAGAGATGGCAACATTTCTAAGATAAAGAAGTTACCATCTGGGCTCCATGGTAACAGCTGGCAGGGGGAAAAAAAGAAAGGGAAGTAAAAGCTCTCCCCCACCCAGTTGTCCTTGAAAAGTTAACTTGCCCAGAACAGAGAAAAAAAAAACAGAAACAAAAACAGCTTTTTGTGAACTTCTGCAGAGTGTGATCTTCTGAGCCACTTCTCTTACATGTTGGGTACAAAATTCTGAAACTACCTAAACTTGGAATTCAGAAGATTAATTGATTACAACCGAAGCAATGCCCTCTGAATCTGGGTGCAACCAAATAGGACTGTTTCACTGTCTTTGGTGCTATCTTAGGTGCCTTGCCTTGTCCGTCCCTACAACAGTATAATTCTATATACTAAAACATTGTTGATGTTTTCATGAAATGAAAAACGGATGTGATTAATTGTGTAATGGTGCATATGTTACCCAGAATGCTCTATCATGACGCAGGTTCATTTGAAGATCGAATAGGTGGGACATACAACCCGGTTTCACTGGGAACATATGTCCCTCACTTTAGCCATCCTATAAAGAATAGGAGTTGCCACAAGGGTGGGCACAGGAACCACTGCCCTGGTCCATGGGACACAACAAGTGACCCAGTTAGAAGCAGAAATAGACCAAAACTTAAATATATTAGAAACCTCCATAACAGCTTTGCAGGAATCTTTAACCTCTCTCTCTGAAGTTCTTTTACAGAACAGTTGAGGGTTGGACCTCCTCTTCATGAGTGAAAGGGACCTTTGTGCTGCATTGAGGGAGGAATGTTGTGTGAAGTTGTCAGAAGCCAGTGGTGAGCTACTACCTGCTTTATCAGGAAAGGCCCCTCTTCTTAGCTTTCCTGTCTTTTGGCCATCCTCACATCAGTAGGTACCAAGAAAGACAGACTCTGTCCTTGGTAAATCCAAAAAAAGTGAGACCACTGGGACTGGGACTGGGACTGGTTGTGCTTGACTGGCTTTCTGAATCCCACGTTTAGAGAGTTCCATCACCCAGGACGTTATGTGAGGTAACCTCAATCAGGAAGTGAATGAAGTCACTGCCTTGGCAACCACTTTGTCCTAAGAGTTGCTTCCAAGGGTCCCATGAGATGGAGGGTGCCCCTACTTCCTGTGACATTTTCACACGTTGGAATGGTATATCAACCATAGGCACCCGAGAACAGCTCTCCACACAGGCCTGGTTTGGTCAATCTTCTCTACATTAAGATGAAAGAGGCTGATAAAGACACATCCCTTCATTCTGACCAGGTTGTTTACCATGGAAGTTGAGTTTTCCTCCCTCAGGTCCTTCATAGCTGCCTACAACTTCTCCAGGGTATCATTTCTGCATGGTCCTTTGAGGATCTCAGCAGGTTGAAGATCCCCTACATTCCTGTAGTGTAAGACCAACTTTTTCCCTGCAATTCTGTAAAGTTACATTGAGGGAACAGTGTATGGTTAGGGTAATAACAGGTTTTATTTGGGATAGGAATCATTCTGCTGGATGAATAATGATATTGGGAACCTGTGATATTTACAAGAATATATAGGTGAAATATAAGTATAAAAACAGAAATCTAGGTAAGATTTGAAGCCCAGAAGAGCATTGGGCCCTTGATTGGGATACTTAGCTTTTAAATATCTTCTAAACAGATGTCTCAGATAAATCGATATACAATGGCATAGGACCTTGAAAATTGGATGATTGCATGTAGAAGAAAACATCCACTCATATAGGCATAGTTGGTAGGATTAGGAAGACAGTCTGTAGGTTTAGGAAGAAAAGTGAGTATAGGATTTGGACAAAAAGTTCTTTAGCAATAGGGTTTGCGGTAGAGAGTGAATGTAAATGTCACCACATGTGAAGAGTCAGACACAATGATGAACTGGGGAAAATATATGGGGAAGCAGATATCAATGGAGATATTAAGAAATCAGGCAAAGTATAAATTGAGTGATAGGATTAGACATTTTCAACAGGGTAGAGGTTGAGTATAAAATCTTAGAAAGAATCAAATATTTAGTCACCAATAGGATTGACTTTTGAGAGAATTAGGCAATCTGGACATGGATATTGTTAGTAATCCATGCACACTTTCCATTTAGGCTTTGGCACAGTCATAAGTGTGAACTTTGCATTTTGTTTCCAGAATATTACTGTGATAAAGTGCATATGTAGATCAGGTGACATCAGTATTTCTTCCACCATTTCTGTGGGCAATATTTTGAAGGTGTATAAATTAGTATAGGGTGTACAAATAGGTGTTCCCTGTGTCTAGGAATATAGATAAAATGAATGAATAGACCATACTGTGAATAAATAATATTACTGGTTCCAACTTTAAATATTGGATTGAATTGATATTTACAAATTTACAGGAAATCTTATATTGAGATACATACATTCATTACAACCATTTATACATCTAATGGTAATATTAGGTTTATGGTTTATCATGAAGAGTGTGTGAGTTTTGCTTTAAAAGTGATTATTGAAATCTAAAATAAAATGAAGTATCATGAAAAGACCAGTCAAAAAACATAGAGGAATACTTGTGTACTGAAGCAAGAAGTGATTAAAAGTGAAACAAAAGCCTATCAATTTGCAAAATTGTGAATGAAATATATATCCTATGATGTGCATAAACTGAAGAAATAGTCATGTAACAGTGTTGAATAAAAATGAAGGTCAAAATACACATCATGTCCCATAGGAATCTACTTGCATTGATGTTAAAGTGGGTCAGTTACTGTAGAAAAATTAGGACTTCTATGCACCATTCACTGAATTTTGATTTCAGTACTAGGATACAATATGTATTTAAGGTGGATGAATATTTCTGAAAATAACTTTGTGAACATTTGGTTATAAATCCACATTCATGAACATGAATGCATTTAGGGATTGTATAATAAGACACATATATTTTACATTCTGAAAAATCTGGAGAGTGTGTGTGTATATATATATATATATATATATATATATATATATATATATATATATATATATAGAGAGAGAGAGAGAGAGAGAGAGAGAGGCATTAAAAGGTAGCAATATATATGCCAATCGAAATTCATCATGAAATATATAACATCCACAGATCCAAAACTATTCATTTTACTGAACATGGATTTATGTATTATATTGTTCAACTAGGAAGCTCACCCATAGTTTTAATTTTCAATTCCAACAACGTTTAGGAGGAGTGACCTCTTCTAAAAATTTGTATCTGCCAAGTCAGCCATCTAACAAAAATGTACATGTGATACCAGGTAGGATTCTATATGTACATTCAAAAATACATGTGCTGAATAGCCTACAGATAAAGGGAGATAGGAATTCACATATTTGTTAACTATAAAACACATGGAGAACTATTTCAATTTAAAATTGACTAGATTTATAACACCTACCCTTTATCATGCAAAAGGTAAATCCAACTATACACCATGCCTCTCTAAACTGCTTGTATTTCTATTCTGTTTGGGTTCTTTTTCTCCATCACTTTAGGATTGCTGCAATATGGCTGGGCACAATTCAGGAGCCACTTGTCAAAAGAAACTAAAATTACTTTTAGAACCACACATGACTAAAAATTAGCTCCTCGGGAAAAACCCTCAGAGCCCAACTGCCACTACTGGCTTCCCACAAGCTCTCAACCTCCACACTCCTTCTCTTGAGGTCGATTGGCTGGGTCGTGTGGGCAGAGCCCAAAAAGTCCCACAATGAGCAGCTCCGTTGTCTGAAAGGGTGGGGAAACAGCCCAATGGCATTACCACAGAGGAGCCAATCAGCTAGATATTGCTGGGGCTGCTGTGAGCCAATCATCAGCTTGCAGTCTGAAAGGGTGGGGAAACTTCTCAATGAGCATCTCCAATGAGCATCACCGCAGAGGAGCCAATTAGCTTGATGTTGCTGGGGCCGCTGTTAGCCAATCATCAGCCGGCAGTCTGAAAGTTTGTTTGGCCCCTTGGGCTGTGCCTCTCAACACCTCCCCCTCTCTGTTTAAACAACAAGCATGTGGCTTAGGGACCATGCCTGCCTTAGGTTGTCCAATAGTACATATGGTGCTTACCCATTATCGAATGAGCTGACCTCAAGGTATCAGCCTCCAGTCTTAGATTGGTACCATTGCAATTGGATCTTACCCGTCACTAGCTACAGGTCCAGTATACAGTCACACCTGTGGAGAGGTCTTTGTACCAGCGGGGGGTGAGGTTCTTTGTCTCACCTCTGTTGGCCCCCAAATTTTAGCTGAACGACCATGACAGCAGAAGGGAGGAAGATACACCAAGCCAATTGACAGCTCCTTTTGGAAAAATTGTACCACCGATGACATCATCAGCAAAAATACCCCAACACTACCACAAGTCAATTCACCAACATATTGTTCACAATGCATGCAGGTGAGTTCACAATGCATACAGGTGATACATAGTCGAGGCAAGTTCTGCAAGCAGTTCAGTGATGGCTATTGCAGAAGCTGTAGATTGGTTTTATCTTTGTCTTTACAGGCACTGGGATGAAGATAGGAATTTTGGCAATAATGGCCAAAGAAAAATTATGTAACATTCCAGAAGGTACTAAAAGAAAACAATTTTCTTAACAATTTACATTGTCTTGAAGAGAATTATTAAATATAATGAAAAGAAAAGGTGAAAGTAAACAAACAGATCTGTTAACCTCCTTTTTTGTACACATTTTAAAACAATCCTCAACAGGTGTTTACCCAATTTAAATTAAAACATTTACATCAAGTGTATAAAAATATATTTGGATCCATTTTTTCATGAGCGCTCATCATATATGATATATGGACATACGTACATTCAAACATATAACAAAAAACACAAGTGTGCACACGTAATATAATACATACAACACATAACATAAGAGTAAAGGCCTTATAACATTTTACAGGTGAAATCTCCATTGCAATGTCTAAAAACTCTATAGTCCAAAAATAGAACTGATCAGCAAAACATTAACCTAGGTTTGTATGAGCTCAAAAAACAAAATAGAACTTCATGACATGGGAAAGGGTAATAATAAAATAGATATTGAAAAAAGCATCCTGGATTTGTCACAGATGTAAGAATAGCCAAACTGGAGTTCTGGATATCAGCTGTTATGGATTTGAGCCAAATCATATTCTTTTAATCTGTAGAAATCGCTTTAGTTAGTCTCTCTGGAATCCAAATCGGCTGCTGTTCTCCCTGTGGAAACACACAAACAGACCTCCAACTCCAGACAATTACTGGGTCAGGACATTTCCATTGTCCTGTTAGAATATCCTTCCAAAGTACTTTGGGCTTATGTACATTTTTAGGACACATATGCCTTTCCACAGGAATAAGCCCTGATGAATCCAAATTTCCAAAGTTTAGAGTAAAAAGGGTTATTTTAAGTTTATCTTTGGGGAATATATACCCCTTCCCAATTCCTTTTTTTTTTTTTGTTTAATTAGTACGTTTTAATAGTTTGTTGAGCTCATTTAACTATGCCTTGTCCCTGCGGATTGTATGGGATTCCTGTTATATGAGTAATGCAAAATGATGAGCAAAATTCTTTAAAAGAGGTAAAAGTATAACCAGGGGCAACATCTGTTTTTAACTGTTTTGGAATGCCCACAGTGGCAAAATTTTGTAAGCAATGAGCTATAACATCTTTAGTTTTTTTTCTCCGGCATGAAGGGAGTCCATCAAAAATTCAGAAGAAGTATCAACTGTAACATGCAAATATTTTAATTTTCCAAATTCTGGCAAGTTTGTGACGTCCATCTGCCAAATATGGTTAGGTATCAATCCTCTAGGATTGACTCCAAGATTAACTTGTGGTAAAATGGTCACACAATTTTGACATTGTTTTATTATTTGTCTAGCTTGTTCCTTAGTTATTTTAAAGCGCTTATGTATAGTATTAGCATTGACATGGAATTTTTTATGAAAATTTGTAGCTTCTTCTACTGTAGAGAAAATATGTATGTCATGCGTAGTTTTATCTGCTAAATCATTACCCAAACTAAGGGCTCCAGGCAATCCTGTATATGTCCTGATATGCCCTATAAAGGACGGATCTTTTCTGTCCCAGATTAGACTTTGTATAGTGGAAAGAAAAGAGAAAACAGGAGAGGAAGGGGAAATTTGTTTCTTCCTAAGATTATATATTCAAACTCAACCCTGTTGAAAATGCATAATCATATCACTCACTTTATACTTTGCCTGATTTCATAATGTCTCTAAAGATATGTGGTTTCCTGCATATTTTCACCAGTTCACCATTGTGACTGACCCTTCACATGAACTTATGTTCACTTTCACTCTCTAACCACAACCCTAATGCTCCAGAACTTTTGTTCCAAATCCTATACTCACTCTTCTTCCTAAATCAACTCTGTACCTAATTCTACCTACTATCCGTTTTTGACTGGATGTTCTCTTCAACATTCAATCATCCAAGCTACAAGGTCCGATGCCATTGTATATCTATTTATCTGAGACATCTGTACACAATGTAAATCAAAGTTAAGTATCCCAATCAAGGGCCCAATGCCCTTCTGAGCTTCAAAATTACCTAGATTTCGGTTTTAATTCATATATTTAACCTCTATATTTTTATAAATATCTCAGGTTCCCAATACCATTATTCATCCCGCAGGATTATTCCTAACTCAAATCAAACATTTTATTAGCCCTAAGAATACACTGTTCTATCAACCTAAATTTAAAGAAAAGCAGGGACAGAGTTGGTCTTACAATACAGGAATGTAGGGGATCTTCCACCTGCTGAGAACCTCCAAAGTCCATGCAGAAATGAATCCTGGAGAAGATATAGTCAGCTATGAAGGATCTGCGAGAGCAAAAGTCATCTTCCATGGCAATCACCCTGGTCAGGATGAAGGGATGTGTCTGAATCAGTCTCTCTCTTCTTAATGTAGAGGAGATTGACCAAACCAGGCCTGTGTGGATAGCTATTCCCGGGTTCCTAAGGTTGACATACCATTCTAACTTGTGAAAGTTTCAAAGGAAGTAGGGGAAGCCTCCATCTAATGGGACACTTGGAAGCAACTATTAGGACAAAATGGTTTACAAGGCAGTGAATTTATTCAGTTCCTGAAGGGAGTGACCTCACCTCACTTTCTTGGTGATTGATCTCTCTGAACTTGGGATACTGGAAACCAGGCACATAGAGCCAGTCCCAGTCCCAGTCCCAATGGGCTCACTTGTTTGGATTTACCAAGGACAGAGTCAGTCTTTCTTTGTACCTACTGATGTTAGGATGGCAAAAGCAAGAAGAGCTCTGAAGAAGGGCCTTTCCTGAGAAAGCAGGTAGTGGCTAAACACTAGCTTCTGACAACTTAACAGAGTTGGTCAAGGAGAACAGACCTGAGACAGGACAGGACTTTTCAGGGGAAAATTGTATGGCCCACCAGTCAGAGGACACTCCCTAGAGTCACAGACCTACTTGGGGAAAGGAGGTGCCAATATGGGTGTGGTTTTGGGTTTATGATTTTGTCTCATGTTCTGAGAATAGGTAGGAAAGGTGGTTTGTTTTTTGGGGTTGAACTGTTTCTAGTAAGACGTTTGACAAGGCGAGTGTTTCTATGTCTGTGTATCTCACTATGTCCGTGGTTGTAGACATTAGAAAAGAGAATGCATCAATGGATTTGTCCTGTCTTGTAGAAAGCTTCCCAGCATTCATCCTGCCCAATTAATGAATGGATTGCAGCTTTCCTTAAAAATGGGCAACACCAACGATCTTAGTAATTTTCGATTTTCTTTCTGAATTCTCGCCAATCTCCAGAATAGGCTCATGGTTTGTGTCCAAGATATGTACCACCTCCAAGCTCTGTGACATGGCCATGTACTGGATAGATGAAGGGAATGGCGAGCATCTCAGAAAACGCAGATATCAGTGTGACCAGTAAACTCTCAGTGGAGAAACCCTTCTTTGAGACTTTTGCTTACATAATGTTCTGTTGCCTTGAATGTCAAGAAGTTCTTTGTTTCGGACCACCCCTTTGTGAAGCCTGAAGAAAACAGTTTTCAGATCTAAATGAATGGGCATAACCTGTGGCTCTTTGCTTACTTGCTTTGGAAATGGATGTGTCTGAATCCAACTCTATGCCCTGTGTGAGGCTGTGTCTTAGATTCTCTGCAACTGATAGATCTAAAGAAAGATCCCATGTGTGCATCCAAAACCAAAATGGCCAAAAGAGCAGTCATTGTGGGTGAAGTTTCTCTCCGTCCTCTGTTAGGTTCTTGACGTCCATCAAGTGAGAATTGGGATCCTTTGGGTCAAATGAGTTTTTCAAAGCACTGCAGATGTGGTTGGGTTTTCTTATGACTGAAATTCACATAAAGAATCTACACCTGACAGTCAGTAGGCCTCAAATTGCAGAAGAAGATCAGTATTAATGGCAGGTGTATTTGATCAATCCTGGTTCACTGGAAGGGTTTCCAGCCACCCTGACTTTAGGCAAATTAGCGGCAAGGGAGCATGTTTTGGACACTGTCTTGGGCTATGCCCCTCATGGAAACGTCCAGCCAGAGGTTATGATGAGTGTCTATATGGAAGAAGATGAGGACCATTGGGGAGTGTTTTGGTTTTAATTGTGGTCATTTGTGTGGCATTTGGAAGAGATGACTGGGTCCACCTGGGCTTGAACTCTGGTGTGATTCCCCTTAGAGACTGAGTTCTGGAACTGAGCTCAGAGAAGTATTGCCATTAATTGTGTTGGGATTTTATGAGACCACGCATAAGAGTCGCCCTTTAAACTGAGATCTAGCATTGAAGTGCTCTGTCCCATAATGAAAGATCCACAAACAGTGAAAGCAATGACACATGAAACAGACAAGACAAGACAATAAAGACAGGCAATGGACGTCCAACACTGAGATCAGGACTGAGTAGCCGGCAATAACCAATGGGCTGGCAATACCGAATCCAAAACAAAATATCACTGAGTCGAGGAATCTATTATAACTAAATTTCCCAAGTCCTCTGGGGCGTCCTCCAGGAACGTGGCCTGTGGCTCTGTGACACGTCTGTCAGCCACTGTCGGAGAGAGCTCACACTCTTCATCAATAGCCATTTTTCCAAGTCCTAACCTGAAACCTGAAACCAGGAATATGAGACTTACTTACCCCAAGAGTAGCCCGTTGGGGTCTCTCATCCGCCGCTGCCAGATATCAGTGGAAACTTCATGTGTAAAGGTCGGGCGTGCATTGGAGGAAGAGACCACCAAGAAACTGACTCATGAAACAGCAAAGGGTTTATTGGAGTTCCAGCATGCTGGGGCTCAGAGCTCACTTGAATACAGCAGAGAGCCCTGAGAAGAGCTTGAGCAGAGCTTATATACTTTCCTTGCCGAGGGCAAGGAGGGAAGTTTATTGATGGGTCAGTGGGAGTGGGCAGTTTGCATGCAACCAGGTGAGAGAGTAAATTCTGCAGTTTGAAAACTGGGGACAGCACATTCTGGGAACAAGATTAGCAAACAGTTCTCAAGATTTCAACAGTGTTTTGTTAAGCATAGAGAAAAACAGGAAGTGACAAGTACCTATTTAATTAACCATTCAATAACAACTATACCTTTTTAAATGGATGTTCTCATCTACATTCAATCTTCCAAGGTACAGGGTCCTATGACATTGTATATCAATTTACCTGAGACATCTGTGCAGAACGTAATTCAACGCTAAGTATCCCAATTAAGGGCCCAATGCCATTCTGGGATTCAAATCTTACTTAGATTTCTGTTTTCCTACATATATTTCAACTATATATTCTTATACATATCGCAGCTTCTCAATAGAATTATTCATAAACAGAATGATTCCTAACCCAAATCAAACATGTTATTAACCCTAACCCTACAGTGTTCCCTCAATCTAACTTTAAAGAAGAGCACGGACAGAGTTGGTCTTATAATACAGGAATGTAGGGGATCTTTCACCTGCTGAGAACCTCAAAGGTCCATGGAGAAATAAGCCATGGAGAAGATGTAGGCAGCTATGAAGGACCCGAGAGAGCAAAAGTCATCTTCCATGGCAAACAACCTGGTCAGGATGAAGGGATGTCTCTGAATCTGCCACTCACACCCTGTGAACTGCGCCACTTCACAGGTGAATAACGAGTTAGAACGACAAAAAATTATCTTGTTAGGATCTTACAGAAAAATGGGTGTGCACCGAAACCTAGAAGAATGATTTCCACCAATGAGGTCCGGTAATTGAGTCTCAAACACGAGCCAAATGTGCGACCGGAGATCCGGGCTGACAAATCTGTGTGGCCTGCCCCGTGGCTAGAGACAGCAGGGCACCACCTAGAAGCGATCAGCCGCCAGGGAGAAACGTTGCTGCAGATTCTGTGGAATCCTGCTGGCTGACCTCCAACTGAGCCCCGGGCTGAGTTTGGGATTTCAAACGGGGAAGGAAGTGCTACAGTTCTATCCCCCCACAATAAAAACTCCACCAAGGAAACCAACGGTCACCATCTTGGAGAGCAGAAGTAACCACCGCCACTCTCCAACAGATTGCAACAATAAAACAGGTTTGTGTTACTCAGCTCATCTCCCATACAGCAGGGAATTCACATAAAATCTCTCTTAGGCTTTCCATTGGAGAGATTATCAGAGAGAGCCTGCATAAAGACGTCGGGAAAACTACAGGCACCTGACCTTCAACTTCCCCTCCCATCAGCGGCGAAAACGAAACCTGTCTAGCCAGAGCTGGGAGAGGGGCAAGAGGAAAAATTCAAAACAATAGAGTGCCGGGGTTCCCCATAGACAGCATCCACACCCAAGAAACGGCAGGCCCAGAGGACAGTATGAGCTGCCGAGAGGCATCACTCAGGGGAAATCTGGTCTAGCACGAGAAACCAGGACTAGCAGGAGATAACAGGGGACTAGAGGCCAGGCCCGCGTGACTGGGCGGCTGGAGAACGCCCGCCCACTGGTCACAAACAGCCCGCTGCTGGTGCGACTGGGTGGCTGGTGCCCGCCTGCCTACCAGCGACCAATCGCCCGCTGGCTGCACGTGCAACTGGGTGGCTAGAGATCTCCCGCCCACCAGTGACAGCCCACCCGCTGACTGTGTGACTGGACAGCTGGAGACCGCCCGCCCGCCGGCGACCGGGAGTTGAAAACAAACAGAGACAGATCAGTCCCAGCCCACTCCCATTTGAACACCCTGGCAAGGAGCCTGGGGCCCGCCATAGCAGACAGGTGACATCACTGGAGCTCGGCCATCGCAATTCCTTCCAAGCAGAATTCACTTTAGCAGGCATAGTCTACCAACACAAAGGAGAGACAACAGATATATTAAACCAAAACAAATCTATAGAATAGAGCAGAAAAACAGCAATCAAATAGAGATGGAAAACAACGTGAACATCATGAAAAAACAAAGGAAAAAAATGTGTACAAACAATGCAGGACAACTTAATTCTACAGGAGGACCTAGAATCATCAGAAACAGGGATAGGGAAAAAAACTCAAGGCTTACCTAACTCAGATGGAAAGGGATATTAGAGAATACATGAATCAGCAAGTCCTAGCAATAAAAGTATATTTTGAAAATGAATTAAACAAATTCAAATGGCAAAGAACAAGCTTTACCAGGAGATAGAGATCTTAAAAAAAATCAAACAGTAATCCTAGAAATGCAGGAAACTATTAATTAAAACTCAAACGAGAATATTACAAATAGACTAGATCAAATAGAAGTCAGAACATCAGATAATGACGACAACGTTTATCAACTTGAAAAGAATATAGTCAACACAGAAAAGATGCTTAAGTCCCAAGAGCAGTCTATTCAAAAGATATGGGATGTCATAAAAAAAACAAATTTCACAGTCATCGGGATAGAAGAAGCCATAGAGATTCAAACCGAAAGAATGGACAACATATTAAATGAAATAATTCTAGAAAACTTCCCAGAGATGAAAGATGGAATGGATTGCCAAATCCTTGTAGCCTACAGGACCCCAAACATTCAAAACCATAATAGACCAACTCCAAGACATATAATTATGAAGATAGCCAAAATACAGAACAAGGAGAGAATATTAAAAGCTACGAGAGAAAGGAGGCGGATTACATTCAGGGGTAAACCAATTAGATTAACGACTGATTTTTCATCACAAACTTTGAAAGTGAGAAGATCCTGGAACAATGTATTTCAAACACTGAAAAATAATGAATTCCAACAAAGAATACTGTATCCAGCAAAATTAAGCTTCAGATTTGACAATAAAATTAAAATCTTTCACAATGAATAAAAACTAAAAGAATTCACACCCATAACACCAGCACTGCAAAGGATTTTGGGCAAAATACTACAAGAAGAAGAATTGAAAAATAGTGCCCTAAACTAACAGTGGGAGGTATCTCAGTAAAGGGGGAGGAAAATAACCAAAAAGTAAAAACTAGCCAAACTAAAATAAATAAATAAATTAACATGAATGGATGTACAAATCATATTTCAATTGTAACCTTAAATGTTAATGGAGTAAACTCACCATTCAAGAGACATAGGGTAGTAACCTGGATCAAAAAAAACAAATCCAACAATATGCTGCTTTCAGGAGACTCATATGATAGGTAAAGACATACACAGGCTGAAAGTAAAAGGTTGGGAAAAATCATACCACTCACAGGGCACACGGAAGCAAGCAGGAGTGGCCAAACTCATATCAAATACAATCAACTTCAAACCTACGTTAATCAAAAGGGATAAAGAAGGACACTATATAACGTTAAAAGGAACCATCCACCAACATAACATAACAATTACCAATTTGTATTCAGCAAACAAATGAGCTGCCACACTCATAAAACAAACTCTTCTCAAGTTCAAGAGTCAAATAGACTACAACATAATAATTATAGGTGACGTCAACAGACCGCTCTCACCATTAGACACATCCTCTAGACAAAAACTGAATAAAGAAACTATAGAACTCAACAGCACAATCAATAACCTAGACTTAACCGACATATATAGAATATATCAACCATCATCAAGTGGATACACCTTCTTATCAGCAGCAGATGGATCCTACTCAAAGATAGACCATATATTAGGTCATAGGGCAACTCTTAGTAAATATAAAGGCGTGGAGATAATACCATGCACCATATCAGATCATAATGAAATGAAACTGGAAATCAATGATAAAAGAAGGAAGGAAAAATCCTACAGCACATGGAAAATGAACAATATTCTACTGAATGATCAATGGGTTACAGAAGACATTAAGGAGGAGACAAAAAAATTCTTAGAGACAAATGACCATACAGACACAACCTACTGTAATCTATGGGACACAATGAAAGCAGTTTTAAGAGGAAAATTCATTTCTTGGAGTTCTTTCCTCAAAAAAAGAAAAAAAACAACAACAAATAAATGAACTCACACTACACCTCAAAAACCTAGAAAAGGAAGAGCAAAACAACAGCAAATGTAGTAGACGACATTAAAATAAGAGCAGAAATCAACGAAATTGAAACAAAAAATCATTGAAAAAATTGATAAACTAAAAGTTGGTTCTTTGAAAAAATAAATAAGATTGACAGTCCCTTAGCCATGATAACGAAGAGAAGAAGAGAGAGAACTCAAATTATTAACATAGGGGGTGAAAAATGCAATACCACAACAGACACTACAGAAATATAGAAGATAATTAGAAAGTATTTTGAAACCCTATATTCCAATAAAATAGAAGATAGTGAAGATATCAATAAATTTCTTAAGTCATACGATCTGCCCAGATTGAGTCAGGAAGACACACACAATTTAAACAGACCAATGACAAAGGAAGAAATAGAAGAAGCCATCAAAAGATAACCAACGAAAAAAAGCCCTGGACCGGATGGGTAAACAGCGGAGTTCTACAAAACCTTCAAAGAAGAATTAATACTGATTCTTTTCAAGCTCTTTCAAGAAATAGAAAAAGAAGGAGCTCTTTCAAATTCATTCTATGAGGCCAAAATCACCCTGATCTTGAAATCAGACTAAGACACTTCAAAGAAACAAAACTACAGACCAATATCTCTAATGAACTTGGATACAAAAATTCTCAATAAAATCCCGATGAATCGAATACAAAAGCATATCAAAAAAAATTGTGCACCATGATCAAGTAGGATTCACCCCTGGGATGCAAGGCTGGTTCAATATACGGAAATCAATAAATACTATTCACCACATCAATAGACTTAAAGACAAGAACCATATCATCATCTCGATAGATGCAGAAAAAAACATTTGACAAAGTACAGCATCCCTTTATGTCCAAAACACTAGAAAAACTAGGGATAACAGGAACTTACCTCAACATTGTAAAAGCTATATATGCTAAACCTCAGGCTAGCATCATCCTAAATGGAGAAAAACTGAAGGGATTGCCTCTAAAATCTGGAACAAGACAGGCATGCCCTCTATCACCACTTCTATTCAATTTAGTTCTTGAAATTCTAGCCAGAGCAATTAGACAATAGAAATTAAAGGCATAAAAATAGGAAAACAAGAACTTAAATTATCACTATTTGTGGATGACATGATAATATATATAACAGACCCAAAAGGGTCTACAAAGAAACTGCTAGAGATAATAAATGAATTAAGCAAAGTGGCAGGATATAAAATCAACACGCATAAATCAAAGGCATTTATGTATATCAGGAGCAAAACTTCTGATATGGAAAGGAGGAAAACCACTCCATTCACAATATCCTCAAAGAAAATAAGATACTTGGAAATCAACCTAACAAAAGAGGTGAAAGATTTATATAATGAAAACTACAGAATCCTAAAGAGAGAGATAGAAGAAGATCTTAGAAGATGGAAAAATGTACCCTGTTCATGGATAGGCAGAACTAACATCATCAAAATGGTGATATTACCCAAAGTTCTCTACAGGATAAAATGGATGCCAATCAAAATCCCAACGGCATTTCTTGTAGAAATGATAAAGCAATCATGAAATTCATATGAAAAAACAAAAGACCCAGAATAGCAAAAGCAATTCTAAGCAGGAATTTGAATCTGGAGGTATAGCGATACCAGAGTTCAAACTGTACTACAAAGCAATAGTTATAAAAGCAGCGTGGTACTGGTACCAAAACAGGCAGGTGGATCAGTGGTAGAGAATAGAGGACACAGAAATCAATCCACAAAATTACAACATTCTTATATATGATAAAGAGGCTAAAAGCATATTGGGAGATGGATAGCATCTTCAACAAATGGTGCTGGGAAAATTGGAAATCCATATGCACCAAAATGAAACTGAATCCCTTTCTCTCGCCATGCACAAAAGTTAACTCAAAATGGATCAAGGAGCTAGTGATGAAATCAGAGACACTGCATGTGATAGAAGAAAAAGATGGCTATGATCTACATACTGTGGGGTCGGGCTCCAAATTCATTAATAGGACACCCATAGCCCAAGAGTTAATAACAACAATAAACAAATGGGACTTACTTAAACTAAAAAGTTTTTTCTCTGCAAGAGAAACAATAAGAGAGGTAAATAGAGAGTCTACATCCTGGGAACAATTTTTTACCCCTCACACTTCAGATAGAGCTCTAATATCCAGAATATACAAAGAACTCAAAAAATTAAACAATAAGATAACAAATAACCCAATCAACAAATGGGCCAAGGACCTGAACAGACACTTCAGAGAGGAGGACATACAATCAATCAACAAGTACATAAAAAAATGCTCACCCTCTGTATCAGTCAGAGAAATGCAAATAAAAACCACCCTAAGATTCCATCTCACTCCAGTAAGATTAGCAGCCATTATGAAGTCAAACAACAATAAGTGTTGGCGAGGATGTGGAGAAAAGGGTACACTTGTACACTACTGGTGGTACTGAAAATTGATAAGGCCAATTTGTAAAGCAGTATGGAGATTTCTTGGAAAGCTGGGAATGAATGCACCATTTGATCCAGCTATCACCCTTCTCGGACTAGAGGGTCTTAACAGAGCGTACTATAGGGATACTGCCACATCAATGATCATAGCGCCACAATTCACAATAGCTAGACTGTGGAACCAACCTAGATGTCCTTCAATAGATGAATGGTTAAAAAACTGTGGCATCTATACACAATGGAGTATTACTCAGCACTAAAAAATGGCAAAATCATAGACTTTGCAAGGAAATGGATGGCATTAGAGCAGATTATGCTAAGGTAAGCTAACCAATCCTTAAAAAAATGCCAAATGTCTTCTTTGATATAAAGAGAGCACCTAAGAACAGAACAGGGAGGAAGAGCATGAGAAAAAGATTAACATTAAACAAAGACGAGTGGGGGGATAGAAAGGGGTAGAGAAGGGAAAGCATATGGAAATGGTAGGAGACCCTCAATGTTACACAAAATTACATATAAGAGCTTGTGAGGGGAAATGGGGGGAAAACAATGGAGAGAATTGAACAACAGCAGATGAGGTAGAGAGGAAAGATGGGAGGGGAGGGGAGGGGCGATAGTAGGGGATAGAAAAGGTAGCAGAATACAACATCACTATTATGCCATTATGTACAAATGTGAATGTGTAACCAATGTGCTTCTACAATTCGTATTTGGGGAAAAATGGGAGTTCATAACCCAATTGAGTCAAATGTATGAAAGATAATATATCATGAGTTTCGTAATGTTTTGAACAATCAATAAAAATAAATAAATAAATAAAGGTTTAAAATTGAGTGGCAAGAAATCAGCTAAAAAAGTGTTGAGATGCATTCATTTTGCTAAGCAGAAACTTTGTTTTGTGTAGTTGTATCTATCACAAATTTATTTTACCAGAAAACTGGCTTTTGAAAATACACTTAATTGAGATTAAAGGATAATCCACCTACCTTCATGAAAAATTCATAGCATTTCCTATATTTTTCATATTTCAATTTTTGGTAAATATTTTGTCATGGACCAGGTCTAGTCTTAGGCTATTCTTTCAGAATACTGCCTCATCTGATAAGTTGGTACAATGTGTTGGATTGTTCTTTTCATCTTTTATTTAATAGTTTCTAGCTGATAATGTGTATTTTTCATTATCTTTATTTGGACATACATACCCAACGATATCTTTGCATTTTATGTTTTACTGGGAAGAGACTCATCAAAAGCTCTGTATTATATGTATCAACAATCAAACATTTAGAGCATGCAATTATTCTTAATTTTGCATGAAAATATCTTTGTACCATTTACTTATAAAAATTTAGAACTATTAATAATGTCCCTACTGTAATAAGTAACTAATTACCAGAAAAATTAAACAATTCACTTTATATCAATTATGAATATGAAAAGTACTAAAATAAGTATTTGGCAATTAATACATAATTGATAGAAATTGAAATCATAAGAAAGCCATTTAAAATGTCAGTGCATATGGTCCTTAAATAATAGGTTGTTCAAAAAAATTTCTCTAATTCATAAGATATAATATGCCATATTACAGCGTAACGTGATAAAAACATTAAATTATCAATATTGATAATAAAGAATGATACCTTTTTTCTTAAATATGTTTATTTGATTTTCATTGTAAGATGTTAATTCTGGAAGACTTCAGAATTAAGAAAGTCTTGGTGTATATTATTTCTAACAGGCTAATCAAAGTACTTTTAAATATATATGTATATATATATATATATATATATATATATATATATATATATATATATACATAATATATGTAATGCATATGCATGAATATAGACACATATGTATAATAAATGTATTGTAATATATCTATCAGGTGATTATAATTATTAAATTTTTTTAAAAAAAATAGTGACTATAAAAAACAGTCTCAAATTTAAATTTCATAGCATACAACTGTTTGTAATGCCATGAGAGAAAAATAGATATGGAGGAAAAACGAAAAAGGAAGAGAGAGAAGGGGAAAAATGAGGAAGAAAGTGAGTAAAGAAGAGGGAGAGGCGTGTTCGATGTTAAGACAAAAGTGGAGCGGCTGGGTTTGTGATTCAGTGTTAAGATGTTTGCCTAGTATGTGTGAGGAACTGGGTTCTATTCTCAGCACCACATACAAATAAAGAAAATGAAGATCCATCAACAACTTAAAAAATAAAAAATAAAAAACTAGAAATATTACTAAAATCCCAAGCATTTATGAATGTTAAATAATAAAATATATGTTACATAGCCTTATGTAATTTCTAGACTCCCCAAAAAAGTCATTAAATGTTGGATTATTAGTGCTATAACTAAAAATCCATTGCTCTTTCCTCTACATTCTGTGGCATTCTAGTGCTAAAATAAATTGTAGTATAACACCAAAAAAAAAAAAAAATCCTAATATTTCTACAGTAACTGACCCAGTTTAACATCAATGCAAGTAGATTCCTATGGGACATGATATGTACTTTGAAGTTTATTTTTATTCAACACTGGTACATTTCTATTTCTTGAGTTTATGCACATTATAGGATATATATTTCATCCACACGTTCACAAATTTATAGGCATTTATTTCACTTTCAATCACTTCCTCCTTCAGAAAACATGTATTCCTCCGTTTCTGACTGGTCTTTTCTTGAAACTTCTTTCCAAACACATTATTTTCGATTTCCATTATCACATTTGAAGCAAAACTCACACACCCCTCATAATAAACCATAACCCTAATATTACCATTAGATGTACAACTGGTTGGAATGAATGATTGTATATCAATATAAGATTTCTTACTTAGTTTCAGATATCAATTCAATCCATTATTTAAAGTGGAACCAGTTATATTATTTATTCACAATGTGGTATTTTCATGCATTATCTCTATATTCATAGACACAGGGTACACCTCTTTGTACCCCCAACACTAATTTATACGTCTTCAAAATATTGCTCCCAGAAATGTTGGAAGAAATACCCATGTCATCTGATCTACATATGCATTTTATCACTGAAATATTCTGGACACAAAAAGCAAAGGTCACACTTATGATTGTATCAAAGCTAAATGAAAAGTGAACATGGATTACTAAAAACATCCATGTCCAGGTTGCCTAATGCTCTCAAATGAAAATCCTATTGGTAACTACAAATTAGTTTCTTCCAAAGATTATATATTCAAACTCAACCCTGTTGAAAATGTCTAATCCTCTCACTCACTTTATACTTTGCCTGTTTTTGTAATGTCTCTATTGGTATCTGCTTTTCCACAGTTCATCATTGTGACTAAATCTTCACATGTTCTGAAACTTACATTCACACTCTAATCGAAATCCTATTGCTAAAGAACTTTTGGTCCAAATCCTATATTCACTCTTCTTCTTAAAACCTACCTACTATCTTCCTAATCCTACCGACTATCACTTTTTGACTGGAGGTTCTCTTCTACATTCAATCATCCAGTTACAAGGTCTTATGCCATTGTATATCGATTTCTCTGAGACATTTTTGCAGAATGTAATTCAACGATAGGTATCCCAATCAAGGGCCCAATGATTTCTGGGCTTCAAATCTTACTTAGATTTCTGTTTATGTACATATATTTCACGTCTGTATTCTAATAAATATCACAGGTTCCAATAACATTATTCATCCAGCAGAATGGTTCCTAACCGAAAATGAAAATGTTATTAACCGTAACCATACACTGTTCCCTCAATCTAACTTTACAGAAGAGCAGTGACAGTGTTGGTCTTACAATACAGGAATGCATGGGATCTTCCACCTGCTGAGAACCTCAAAGGTACATGCAGAAATGATCCCTGGAGAAGATGTAGGCAGCGATGAAGGACCTGAGAGAGCAAAAGTCATCTCAATGGCAAACAACCTGGTAGAATTAAGGAATGTGTCTGAATCAGCCTCATTCTTCTTAATACAGAGAAGATAGACCAAACCATGCCTGTGTGGAGAGCTGTTCCCTGGTCCCTATGTTTGATAAACGATTCGAACTTGTGAAAGTGTCACAGGATGTAGGGGCATCCTCCATCTCATGGGAACCTTGGAGGCAAATGTTAGGACAACGTGGTTTCCAAGGCAGTGACCTCATTCAGTTCCTCAAGGAAGTGACTTCACCTCACTTCCTTGGTGATGGAAGTCTCTGAACTTGGGATCCAGGAAGCCAGGCACCCAGAGCCATAACCCGTCCAAGTCCCAGTGGTCTAACTTGTTTGGATTTACGAAGGACAGAGTCAATATTTCTTGGTACCTACTGATTTGAGGATGGCCAAATGCCAGGAAACCTCTGAAGAGGGTCCTATCCTGATAAAGCAGGTAGTGGATCACCGCTGGCTCCTGACTACTTCACAGAGTTGGCAAAGTAGAGCAGATCTGAGACAGGACAGGCCATTTTGGGAGAACATAGTATGGCCCACCAGTCAGAGGACACTCCGGATATGACAGACCTACTTGGGGGAAGGAGGTGCCTTTGCGGGTGTGGGTGTGGGTTTGTGGTTTTGTCTCATGTTCTGAGAATACGAAAGAAAGGCGGTTTGATTGGATTGTAGTGAACTGTTTCTAGTAAGTCGTTTGACAAGGCGAGTCTTTCTATGTCTGTGTATCCCACTGTGTCCATGGTTGTCGACATTAGAAAAGAGAATGCATCAGTTGATGTGTTCTGTCTAGTAGAAAGCTTCACAGCATTCATCCTGCCCAATTGATGAATGGACTGCGGCTTGCCTCATGGATGGGCAACACCTACTATCTGCCTAAGTTCCTGTTTTCTTCCTGAATTCTGGCCACTCTCCCGAATAGGCACATAGTTTTGTGTTTAAGATATGTACCACCTCAAGCTCTGTTAAATGGCCATGTACTGGACAGCTGAAGGGAATGGGAGAATATCAGAAAACTCAGATATCAGTGTGACCAGGAAAGTCTCAGTGGAGAAACCCTGCTATGGGCCATTCTCTTACTATGTATCTGTTTCCCTGAATGTCAGGAAGTTCTTTGCCTCAGGCCACCCTCATGTGAAGCCTGAAAAAAAGAGTTTTCAAATGAAAATGAATGGGCATCACCTGTGGCTCTTTGCTTAATTTCTTTGCAAAGGGATGTGTCTGAATCACCCTTTGGCCCTGTGTGCAGTTGTGGCTTAGATTCTCAGCCCCTGATGGATCTAAAGAAAGATCCGATGTGTGCATCCAAAACCAAAATTTCAAAAAGATCAGTTATGATGGATGAAGTCTCTTGCCTTTCTTTGTTAGGTTCCTGAACTACATCAAGTGAGAATAGGGATCCTTTGGTTCAAATAAATTTTTGAAAGCCCTGAAGAAGTGCTTGGGTTTTCTTATGACTCCAATTCACATAAAGAATCTATACCTGACAGTCAGTAGGCCTCAAATTGGAGAAGCAGATCAGTATTAACTGCGGTCTTATTTTATCACTCCTGGTTCACATGCAGGGTGTCCAGGCCACCATGACTTTAGGCAAATGAGCGGCAAGGGAGCTTATTTTGGACACTAACCCATACCCTACTAGACTCTGACTAGTAATCCTAACATGATGGAGAATAATAACCCCAACAGAATAGAAATACAAGAAGTTTTGAGGATTCATGTTGTATAGTTGTACTTGCCTTTTGCATTATATAGGGTAGGAGTAATAAATTTAGTCAATTTTTAATTGAAACAGTTCTCCATGTGTTTTTAAAGTTCACAACCATGTGAATTCCTCTCTCCCTTTCTCTGTAGCCTATTCAGAACATGTATTTTTATATGCACATTTAGAATCCTACCTGGTATCACATGTACATTCTTGAGAGGTTGCTGACTTAGCAGATACAAATTGTCAGAAGAGATCACTCCTCTGAATGCTGTTGGAAGTGAAAATTCAAACTATGGGTGACTTCCTAGTTGAACAACATTATACATAAATCCACGTTTAGTAAAATTAATATTTTTGGCTCTGTGGATTATATATATTTCATGATATATATATATATTGCTACATTTTAATGTCTGTTTGAGTGTGTGTGTGTGTGTGTGTGTAGATAGATAGATAGATAGATAGATATACACTCTCCAGATTTTTGAAAATATGAAACATATGTGTCTTATTATATACTCCCTAAATTCATTCATGTACATGTATGTGGATTTATAATCAACTTTTCACAAGATTATTTTCAAAAATATTCATCCACCTGAAATACATATTTGTTTCCTAGTACTAAAAACAAACTTCAGTGAATGGTGCATACAAATCCAAATATTTCTACAGTAACTGTCCCAGTTTAACATCAATGCTTGTAGATTCCTATGGGACATGATGTGTATTTTGACATTCATTTTTTAACAAAACTGGTACATTATTATTTCTTCAGTTTATGCACATCATAGGATATATATTTCATTAACAAGTTCACAAATTTATAGGCATTTGTTTCGCTTTCAATAACTTCCTTATTCAAAACTCTTGTATTCCTCCAGGTTTCTTGTCTGGTCTCTTCATGAGACTTCTTTCCAAACTCATTATTTCTGAAATCCATAATCACCTTTGAAACAAAATTCACACACTCTTTATGATAATCCATAAGCCTAATATTAAAATAAGATGGATACCTGGTTGGATTGAATGATTGCATATCAATATAAGATTTCCTGTATATTTTCAGATATCAATTCAATCCATTATTTAAATTTAGAACTTGTTACATTGTTTAATCAAAGTTTTGTCTATTCATGCATTATCTCTATATTCCTAGACACAGGGTACACCCATTTGTAACGCCAGTACTAATTTATATATCTTCAAAATATTGCTCCCAGAAACGGTGGAATAAATACTTATGTCATCTGATCTACATATACATTTTATCACAGTAATTTTCTGGACACAAAAAGCAAAGTTCACAATTATGATTTTACCAAAGCCTTAATGGAAAGTGAGTATGCATTACTAAAAACATCCATGTCCAGGTTGCCTAACGCTCTCAAATGTGAATCCTATTGGTCACTACATATTTGTTTCTTCCTAAGATTATATATTTTACCTCAAGCCTGTTGAAAATGTCTAATCCTATCAATCACTTTATCATTTGCCTGATTTACTAATGTCTCTATTAATATCTGCTTTCCTACATATTTTCCACAGTTTATCATTGTGACTGACTCTTCACATGTGCTCACATTTTCATTCACTCTCTACCCGAAACCCTATTGCTAAAGAACTTTTGGTTTAAATCCTACACTCTCTCTGCTTTCTAAACCTACTGACTATCTTTCAAATAATACCGAGTATCCCTTTTTGACTAGAAGTTCTCTTCGACATTCCATCATCCAAGGTACAAGGTCCTATGCCATTGTACATCGATTTATCTGAGACATCTCTGCAGAACATAATTCAAAGCTAAGTATCCCAATCAAGGGCCCAATACCCTTCTGGGCTTCAAATCTTACCTAGATTTCTGTTTTCATTCTAATATTTCACTTTTACATTCTTGTAAATATTACAGGTTCCCAATACAATTATTCATCCTGCAGAATGATTCTTAACCCAAATCGAACCTTTTATTAACCCTAACCATACACTCTTCCCTCAATCTAAGTTTACAGAAGAGCAGGGACAGAGTTGTTTTTACAATACAGGAATGTAGGTCATCTTAAACCTGCTGAGAACCTCAAAGGTCCATGCAGAAATGATACCTGGAGAAGATGTAGGCAGCTATGAAGGAGTTGAGAGAGCAAAAGTCACCTTGCATGGCAAACCACCTGGTCAGGATGAAGGGTCGTGTCTGAATCAGTCTCTCTATTCTAAATGTAGAGAAGGTGGACCAAACCAGGCCTTTGTTGAGAGATGTTCCCGGGTGCCTATGGTTGATATACCATTCTAACTTGCGAAAGTGTCACAGGAAGTAGGGGCAGCCTCTATCTCATGGGACCCTTGGAACCAACTGTTAGGACAAAGTGGTTGCCAAGGGAGTGAACTCATTCAGTTCTTGAAGGAAGTGTCCTACCTCACTTCCTTGGTATTGGAACTCTCTGAAATTGGGATCCAAGATGCCAGACACCCAGAGCCAGTCCCAGTCCCACTCCCACTGGGCTCAGTTGTTTGGATTTACCAAGGACAGAGTCAGTCTTTCTTGGTACCTACTGCTGAGAGAATGGCCAAATGCCAGGACAGATATGAAGAGGGTCTTTCCTGAGAAAGCAGGTAGTGGCTCACCACTGGATCCTGACAACTTCACAGAGTTGGCCAAGGCAACCAGAACTGAGACAGGACTGGCCATTTCGGGGAACATAGTTTGGCTCAACAGACAGAGGACACACTGGAGAGTCAGAGACTTACTTGTGGGAAGGAGATGCCTTTGTGGGTGTGGGTGTGAGTTTGTGGTTTTGTCTCATGTTCTGAAAATAGGTAGGAAAGGTGGTTTGTTTGTTTTGGAATGGACTGTTTCTAGTAAATCATTTGACAAGGTGAGTGATTCTAGTTCGGTGTATCCCACTGTGTACGTGGTTTTGGACATTAAAAAACAGAATGCACCAATTGATGCATCCTGTCTAGTAGAAAGCTTCCCAGCATTCATCCTGCTCAACTGATGGATGGACTGCGGTGTGTCTTATGGATGGGGAACACCTACTATCTTCCTAAGTTCCTGTTTTCTTCCTGAATTCTGGCCACTCTCCAGAATAGGCTCATGGTTTTGTGTCCAAGATATATACCACCTCCAAGCTCTGTGCCATGGCCATGTACTGGACAGCTGAATGGAATGGGAGAATCACAGAAAACTCAGATATCAGTGTGACCAGGAAAGTCTCAGTGGAGAAATCCTGCTTTGGCCATTCTCTTACCTATATTTCTGTTGCCCTGAATGTCAGGAAGTTCTTTCCCTCAGCCCACCCCTTTGTTAAGCCTGAAGAAAACAGTTTTCAAATGGAAACGAAAGGGCATCACCTGTGGCTCTTTGCTTAATTTCTTTGTAAAGGGATGTGTCTGAATCAGCCTCTTGGCCCTGTGTGCGGTTGTGGCTTAGATTCTCAGCACCTCATGGATCTAAAGAAAGATCCCATGTGTGCATCCATAACCAAAATGGCAAAAAGATCTGTTATGGTGAATGAAGTCTCTTGCGTTCCTTTGTTAGGTTTCTGACCTACATCAAGTGAGAATAGGAATCCTTTGGTTCAAATGAATTCTTCAATGCCCTGAAGAAGTGGTTGTGTTTTCTCATGACTCCAAATCACATAAAGAATTGTTACCTGACACTCAGTAGGCCTCAAATTGGAGAAGCAGAGCTGTATTAACTGCAGTCCTATTTTATCACTCCTGGTTCACATGCAGGGTGTCCAGGCCACCATGACTTTAGGCAAATGAGGGGCAAGGGAGCTTATTTTGGACACTAACCCATACCCTACTAGACTCTGACTACTAATCCTAATATGATGGAGATTAATAACCCAATCAAAATAGAAATACAAGCAGTTCAGAGGAGTCATGTTGTATAGTTGGACTTGCCTTTTGCATTATATAGGGTAGGAGTTATAAATCTAGTCAATTTTTAATTAAAATAGTTCTCCATGTGTTTTTAAAGTTAACAAATATGTGAATTCCTCTCTCCCTTTTTGTGTAGCCTATTCAGCACATGTATTTTTATATGCACATATAGAATCCTACCTGGTATCACATGTTCATACTTGAGAGGTTTCTGACTTGGCAGATACTGCTGCGGTCCGGTTGGAGCAAAATAACCGGGGGGTGGGGGTTATGAATAACATGTGTATGTTGATATAGCAGGAGTGGAAGCCATTTATTGTAGGACAATAGAGGTATTTATACATTCCACCCAGGTTATCTAATTAACATAAACTAGATACTGCAGTCAACCAATCAGGAATCTGCACACTTAATGGCTCGCTTTTGTTACATCTCAAACCACTCCCTCTGGCATTTTGCCAGGCATCATCCAGACTTGTTTACACACTCTAACATTCCCCTGGCAAAATGCCAGGTGTTATTTTGACATGTTTACAGACTCTAACATTTCCCCCTTTTATTTAATTTAAATAAAGACCACAGTGGTTTTTACAGAAACACCATAAATAACCTGCTACAAACAGAAAGGGAGGATACAAAATGTCACAATACAAGCCAATTGATGAAGCACTTGGAGAAATAATACCAGCAATGACACTGTTAGCAAAGACACCGAGTTAAAATTTGTTATAGATTACAGTTTGTTGTCTCAGTCCAGGTAAAGCAGTGTCTCAATAGATTAACTCACAGTTCAGGTAAACCACAGTCCAGGTATGATCTGCAGGCAGCTAGCTTAAATCACAGTCCTATTAAGTTCTGCAGGCAGCTAGCTTAAATCACAGTCCATGTAAATTCTGCAGGCAGCTAGCTTAAATCACAGCCCAGGAAAGTTCTGAAGGCAGCTAGCTTGATCCAAATTCTCCTCCGTTTCTCAGCCGAAGTCTCCTCCGGTTTTCAGCAACACTGGAAATTCTTCCACCCTTGTCCTCACCGGCACTGGGATGAAGGCAGGAACTCCTACCACTGGCTAAAGAAAATCCTATAGTATTCCACCAGGTGCTAAGAAAACAACCTTCTGAAAAATTTAGTACATTATCTCAAGGTTTTTTACATTTGAAAAAAGCCTTAATAGTGCTTATTATTTATTATCTTCCGGGTGTGGGAGAACCATTGTAGCTTAGTTATTGGCATTGAAAATGACCAAACATCAGGGAGCCAGTAGCATCTATGGCTGGCTGTAGCATCCTGGGCAGCCACAGATGGCCCTGGGGAGTGTCCAGGACTCAAACTGCCATGGGGCCCCGCTCCCCAGGCTGGGGGCGGGGAATTGCCGGCTGAAAAGCCCTTGCTGCACAGTGACTGGCTTGAGCATGTGGCAGCCGAGGCGCCTATTCACACACACTCAGGAAACGAAAAGTATTCAGTAACAACCTTTTGCTGAAACTTTTTTCCTGATAATCCTTCTTCTTCTTAACTTTCTTTTTCTTTCTGATTAGACTTCCTGGGCTTCCATCAACACATGCCCTAATTGCACTTGTTTCCACTGGGGTGCCTCTTTCTATTATCAATTTACTTCTCACCCCTTCCTTATTTTCATCACAAAGACAATACAATACACTGAGATAAAACAAGACACAATCATACTGTATCAATCTTCTCCATTTTTTGAAATGACCGTTTTTCCTCTCCCCCTATCTGCCTAGGGATGAGCAGATTTGCTCCCATCCTATCTATGGATGGGCAGCTTTTATTCGTCACTTACCCCCAAGTGTCCCAGGGCTCCCTGTATGGGCCACCATCTGCAGCAGTCCCACTGCAGCAAAATAACCGGGGCAGGGGGTGATGAATAACTAGTGTATGTTGATACAGTAGGAAAGGCGTGATAGGTAGGAAAGGCTATTTGTTTGGTATTGAGTGGACTGTTTCTAGTAAGTTGTTTGACAAGGCAAGTGTTTCTATATCTGTGTATCCCACTGTATGTCTGGTTGTAGACATTAGAAAAGATAATGCATCAATGGATTTGTCCTCTCCAGGAGAAAGTTTAACAGCATTCATCCTGCCCAATTTATGAAAGGACTGTGGCTTGCCTTATGGATGGGCAACACCTACAATATTCCTAAGTTCCTGTACTCTTCCTGAATTCTGGCCACTCTCCACAACAGGCTCATGGTTTTGAGTCCAAGATATGTACCACCTCCAAGCTCTGTGACATGGCCATGTACTGGATAGCTGAAGGGAATGGCGAGCATCTCAGAAAACTCAGATAACAGTGTGACCAGTAAAATCTCAGTGGAGAAACCCTGCTTTGGGCCTTTTCTTACATAATGTTCTGTTGCCCTGAATGTCAGGAAGGTCTTTGCCTCAGGCCAACCCTTTGTGAAGCCTGAAGAAAACAGTTTTCAAATGGAAATGAATGGGCATCACCTGTGGCTCTTTGCTTAATTTCTTCCAAAAGGGATGTGTCTGAATCAGCCTCTTGGCCCTGTGTGAGGCTGTGGCTTAGATTCTCAGCACCTGATGGATCTAAAGAAACATTCCTTTTGTGCTTCCAAAACCAAAATGGCCAAAAGGGCAGTCATTGTGGTTGAAGTCCCTCGCCTTCCTCTGTAAGGTTTCTGACCTACATCAAGTGAGAAGAGGGATCCATTGGGTCAAATGAGTTCTTCAAAACCCTGCAGAGGCTAGCCCGTAATTGCTTGGGTTTTCTCATGACTCCAATTCACATAAAAAATCTATACCAAACAGTCAGTAGGCCTCATATTGGAGAAGCTGGGCAGTACAAATGGCAGGCATATTTGATCACTACTGGTTCACAGGAAGGGTGTCCAGGCCACCCTGATTTTAGGCAAATGAGGGGTAAGGGAGCTTATTTTGGACACTGTCGTGAGCTTTGCCCCTCATGGAAAACCCCAGCCAGAGGTTATGATGAGTGTCTATATGGAAGAAGATGAGGGCCATGTGGGAGTGTTTTGGTTTTAATTGTGGTCATTTGTGTGGTGGTTGAAATAGATGACTGGGTCCACCTGGGCTTGAAGTCTGGTGTGATTCCCCTTACAGACTGAGTTCTGAAACTGACCTCAGAGAAATATTGCCATGAGTTCTCTTGGGATTTTAGGAGGCCACGCATTAGAGTCGCCCTTGGAAACTGAGATCAAGTCCCAGGGTGGCTTTCCACAGAGCATCGGGAATCTCAGCCAGGATATCACATGATTTTATTATGAAAGACTTGGCAGCCATAGATGAGATTCAAAACAAACATGGACCTCACACTCTAGACCTCAATGGGCCTGGGTTCATGTGATCTTTTGGCCACTCTTTGGGAAGCCTTGACTGTGAGAATTCTCCAGAGCTTTCATTGAAATGAGCTTCCATACCATTTAATGGTTCTTGAAAGAATTGAAACCTACAGTGCCTCCAACTTCATCCGTGAAAAATGCTAGATAAATACCAAGAAATTTTTGAAATTCCCATAACCAGGTGTCAGAGGAGAACATTTGGATGTCCTGTTGCTGATCAGGAGTGTTCCAGACAGTGGTTTGATTGACTGGGTTTCATGAAAATGGTGTAGAACTGAAATGCCAGTATGTTGGAGCCTGCTGAGTATTGGGCCCAGAACTGTGGTGTGCAGGTGTGGGATAAAACATTTGTGTTGGGGCCATTTGGATCTACCATTGACTTCCAAATGGCTTGTGACTGACATGGTGCAGCCAGCAGACCCTTATATTTAAAGGCATCTTGTTATATGGAGAGGTTTCAGGGCAATGTTAGGAATCAGGTTGCTATCTTCAAGTGGGCAAGCTATGTGGGATAGAATCCTGGTTGGTGCATTCTCTTGCAGACTCTGACCGACCACACGTGACAGAACTACCTTCAGCACTGTGTCCCAGTTGAACTTCTTGTATTTCGTAGAGCAAATACCAAACTCCCAGTGCAGCAGCAAGAAACACCATGAATAGTGGAGGATGACTAAATGGGTACACAGTCCACACAGGGAGACACTTAGCCTTCAGTGGCCACAGTTTACCTACAAAGAGAGAATTCAGCACTTTGCCTCATTTTCATTGGAAAATAAGAAACCAATTTCTTCAGGTCACATAGATGCAGAGCCAGCTTTGATGGTCTCACAACAAAGGAAGCTAAAGCTCCTGAAAACAACATGTATTTCAAGTGCCCAACCTCAGAGGCAGTTTCTCAAAAAGTCGTTAGGCCAGCAGAGCTCCATGTTTGTGGAGTGTTTACCTGTTAGACAAGGATGCAAGAAAAGACCACTGACTCCAATTAAAATCAAATTAAACTAAGCTTATTATTTTCACCAGCCAGGCTAACTCTCTCCAGGCTAACAGCAACCCCAACTTACCTACAGCCCAGCTTTAAAGCCCAGAAAGTTACACAAAAGGGGGGTTAGAGATAACAGAACTCGGACAAGCATCACACTAATGGTAGTTTATATATATATATATATATATTTTTTTTTTTTTTTTTTTGCTGGCCCCAACATCAGAATTTGTGAGGACCATTAGACCCTCAGAGATGGTCATTGTCTGTCCAGGGAAGGCCAATAATTATGATGTGTCGCTAATGTTTCACAGAGTGCTGCTATCTGGTCAGAGAGCCAGACATGGGTGAGTTCAAGGCATGGGCAGGCTTTCCAAGCAGGTTCAGAATTTGCAGTAATTTATAGTAAAGCCAAAATTATCTTATCATGGCTTTGTGGCAAGATGGCTCCCAATTTTAATAAAAGATCAGGTTGGGCCTATCATTCCCCCCTTTTCTTATGTGTTCCTTTCAAATCTTTGATAGATTAAGGGAAGTGCACTGAGGAAATTTAAATCCCTCAGGTAACAGTCTCCAAATTTCTAGAACTCACCCAAAACGGGTCTCCCTGATTTTACCTGACTTAATTAATTACGTATATTGATAGTCTATTTATTTTTGGCTCCATTGTTGTAAGAAGGGAGGCCTCACGCATTTTGGATTCTTCTGCGCTGAGAGAGGGTGACGTAAGGGTCATGGCATGAGGGACATGAGTTGCCTTTTAGAATTTAGTTGAGGGACATGAGTTGCCTTTTAGATTTCAGCTTGGTTTGAAGTCTGGTTGGGGAAGAACAGGTTGTAAAGTCATCTGGGAATGGGTTCTTCTATGAGAGTAACAAAAACCATGAGTAATGAATAAATGTTGCAGCAGCTGGAACATGTCACCGTATAGAAGTTCCCTCACCATTCTTTAATATCCTCAGTTATCAGGACTGTCAACTTAATATTTAATTTTTTGTTTTACAGTTGTCCCTCCCCATAAGATACAGTTTATTAATTTAATGTCATCTGATCTTGCAAAATCCTTTTTCTAGTATGACCTCTGTGTCTAATAGAGAAACCTTTAATTCTGTTACTCAGGGCTGGATAATCGTACTAGCAAACACCAAGCCTACCTCTGTAGGTTAGGAATATCTGTAGGCCCTAAACTAAATTTTCTGCCTCTGGCAACTCCTCTTAATAGTCTCTTTTTATAGTTATCAGGCATTCCTGTCTGAGAATCCTTCTTTGTAACCTCCAGTCTTACTTATTTTGGGAGGCTAACATAAAGTGTATACCTTAAAATATTAATATTTGTTTTCTTGGCCAATTCATTTAACTTTAATTTTAAATCCTAATCTTAAACATCCAGCAAATAAATTTTAACAGCCTTATATTGAGAGTACTGGGCTTTAATATCTATAACTTAATTATTATTTATCTTTTCATTAATTGGGATATGTATTATTCTGTCTGTCTTGTAGGTGATGACTTATTATCTTAAATTAACCCATGTTGTGTTATTAAAGCTACACTTCTGTAAAAGACTAACAGGGAATCTTTAGATCAATTATAAGCAAATTAAAAATAAAATTTTTTAACAAGAGTGAAAATACTTAGTTTCTGTAATAGCTACCCTGAATTTTTTGGCTGAGTTATACATTATATGCCCTGTTTGAGATCCTAGTAATCTTCACAGAAAAACAAAAGAACTTTTGAACATAACTTTAAATGAAATAAAATCTGACCTACTCCTTTTGTAGTCATTCTCACATGTAGTAAGATGGGACACAGAGCCTTATCTCAGGTAAGGCAGGCCTCTTTATAAATATTAAGTGTTTTAGTTCTAAAGCTGATCATTGTTTTTTAAATATCATTTTACAAAGTTTACATAAATTGTTTGAGGTCACATGAACATTATCTAACATCATATGACATCACATTTAAAACATGGATTAAAGAAAGGCTGAAAGATTTTAACCTTTACATATATTAGGCTCTGATTAACTTAAAAATACATTTAAATTGTTCCCCAATGAAAAAAGTAACATAAAACTTTACATATCTTATTGATAACAGGTAAATAAATCCCCAGTACATTTTTTTTACCATACAACTTCAGAATACCAGCTTGATATAATGCTCTTTAAATGTTTCTAACTTACAGACTTGTATACCTGGAAGATATGAGCACATTAATAGCATCAAAATTACATTGATATTTCTAGATTAACCAAGTTTAGCTTTTAAAGAAATGGCAGTAGAGTGCTCTAAAATAACAGTTCTTATTTAATCAGTTGTTTAATTTTTATGGTTGCTTGCTCTAGAAAAAATAAAACTTAATAAACACAATGTTATGGGTAAACTTATGTTTTCAGAAATTTTTGTTTCTTTAACACATGACTGATTTTTACAATCTGATACAGACCTTAGTAAATCAATCGGGTATCTAACAAATGTACTCAAGAATGAGAAATTCCACATCAAATTTACTTTACTTATTTATTAAAATATTAGACAAATGTATTGAAGAGTGTAAACCATTTTTTTGTTGAAGGAAAAGTCCTAGAATCAAGGCATTTTAGACATTTTGTAGATATTAATATTTTATTAGATTTTTGAACACCTATAAAAACTTGTAAGCTTAAATTTAAAAACATTTATTTTTATCTGTTTATCCAATTTAAATTGAACAATTTTAATCACGTGAATTAAAGATCTTTGGATCCACTTTTTTAAATTAATTTTTATTGTAGGTTGTTCAAAAAATTACATAGTTCTTGATATATTATATTTCACACTTGATTCAAGTGGGATATGTACTCCCGTTTTTACCCCATATACAGATTGCAGAATCACATCAGTTGCACAACCATTCATTTACATATTGCCATTCTGGTGTCTGTTGTATTCTGCTGCCTTTCCTATCCTCTACTATCCCCACTCCCCCATCCCCTCCCCTCTTCTCTCTCTACCCCCTCTACTGTAATTCATTTCTCCCCCCTCATATTTTTCCTCCTTTCCCCTCACTTCCTCTTGTATGTAATTTTGTATACCCCTGAGGGTCTCCTTCCATTTACAGGAAATTTCCCTTCTCTCTCCCTTTCCCACCCACCTCTCATCCCTGTTTAATGTTAATCTTCTTCTCATGCTCTTCGTCCCTACTCTGTTCTTAGTTACTCTCCTTATATCAAAGAAGACATTTGCCATTTGTTTTTGAGGGATTGGCTAGCTTCACTTAGCATAATCTGCTCTAATGCCATCCATTTCTCTCCAAATTCTATGATTTTGTCATTTCTTAATGCAGAGTAATACTCCATTGTGTAAAAATGCCACATATTTTTTATCCATTCGTCTATTGAATGGCATCTAGGTTTTGCTTCCACAGTCTTGCTATTGTGAATTGTGCTGCTATGAACATGGATGTAGCAGTGTCCCTATAGTGTGCTCTTTTTAGGTCTTTAGGGAATAGACCGAGTAGGGGAATAGCTGGATCAAATGGTGGTTTTATTCCCAGCTTTCCAAGAAATCTCCATACTGCTTTCCAAATTGGCCGCACCAATTTGCAGTCCCACCAGCAATGTACAAGAGTACCCTTTTCCCAACATCCTCGCCAGCACTTGTTGTTGTTTGACTTCCTAATGGCTGCTAATCTTACTGGAGTGAGATGGTATCTTAGGGTGGTTTTGATTTGCATTTCTCTGACTGCTAGAGATGGTGAGCATTTTTTCATATACTTGTTGATTGATTGTATGTCCTCCTCTGAGAAATTTCTATTCAGGCCCTTGGCCCATTTGTTGATTGGGTTATTTGTTATCTTATTGTCTAATTTTTTGAGTTCTTTGTATATTCTGGATATTAGGGCTCTGTGTGAAGTGTGAGGAGTAAAGATTTGTTCCCAGGACGTAGGATCCCTATTTACCTCTCTTATTCTTTCTTTTGCTGAGAAAAAACTTTTTAGTTTGAGTAAGTCCCATTTGTTGATTCTAGTTATTAACACTTGTGCTATGGGTGTCCTATTGAGGAATTTGGAGCCCAACCCCACTGTATGTAGATCATAGCCAACTTTTTCTTCTATCAGACGCCATGTCTCTGATTTGATATCAAGTTCCTTGATCCACTTTGAGTTAACTTTTGTGCATGGCAAGAGAAAGGGATTCAGTTTCATTTTGTTGCATATGGATTTCCAGTTTTCCCAACACCATTTGTTGAAGATGCTATCCTTCTTCAATTGCATGCTTTTAGCCCCTTTATCGAATATAAGATAGTTGTAGTTTTGTGGATTGGTTTCTGTGTCCTCTATTCTGTACCATTGGTCCACCCACCTGTTTTGGTACCAGTACCCTGCTGTTTTTGTTACTATTGCTCTATAGTATAGTTTGAAGTCTGGTATAGCTATCCCGCCTGATTCACACTTCCTGCTTAGCATTGTTTTTGCTATTCTGGGTCTTTTATTTTTCCATATGAATTTCATGATTGCTTTCTCTATTTCTACAAGAAATGCCGTTGGGATTTTGATTGGCATTGCATTAAACCTATAGAGAACTTTTGGTAATATCGCCATTTTGATGATGTTAGTTCTACCTATCCATGAACAGGGTATATTTTTCCATCTTCTAAGATCTTCTTATATTTCTCTCTTTAGGTTTCTGTAGTTTTCATTGTATAAGTCTTTCACCTCTTTTGTTAGGTTGATTCCCAAGTATTTTATTTTATTTGAGGATATTGTGAATGGGGTTGTTGTCCTCATTTCCATTTCAGAGGATTTGTGGCTCATATACAGGAATGTCTTTGATTTATGTGTGTTGATATTATATCCTGCCACTTTGCTGAATTCATTTATTAGCTCTAGTAGTTTCTTTGTAGACCCTTTTGGGTCTGCTAGGTATAGAATCATGTCATCTGCAAATAGTGATAATTTGAGTTCTTTTCCTATTTTTATGCCTTTAATTTTTTTCATCTGTCTAATTGCTCTGGCCAGTGATTCGAGAACTATGTTGAACCGAAGTGGTGAGAGAGGGCATCCCTTAAAATTTGTTTTTATGAGTGCTTTTTTTATTATGAGCGCTCCTTATATATGTTAATTTCTGTATCATATATATGATTAAGAATATATATATATATATAGACATACAACAAATAACAAAAGTGTGCACACATAATAATAGTAAAGGCCTTGTAGCTTTTAGCAGGTGAAATCTCCATTGCCATGTTTTAAAAACTCCACAGTTGGTCAAAGATAGAACTGATCAGAAAAACATTAACCTAGGTCTGTAGGATCAAAATTATGAGTTAGAAAAATTAAAGGATCTAAGGAAAAAAATAATAGTCCTAGAAAAAATAACTGACCAGTAATTAGTAAATACCATACTATTTACTTTTTTTTTTCCTTAAGCCTCATATCAGTCTCCTACTGATCTTGCAGGCTTCTTTCATTTGCATTTCAATCTAAGTCCTGGCTGAGGTCTGGAAGGAGCAGGAAAAAACTGCTATTCTGAGCAGACACCTCAGGCCTAACGCATTTTAACCATAATTTTCCAGATAGGATATTGAAAATTTTGATACAAGCTTAAGACAAAATTTACAAAATTTTATATCTTTACATCTTGTGTTGTCAACAGATACCATACTATGATTTACTATCCTTGTCCAAATTAATGCACTGGTACACACAGTGACATTTTCCCAGGCTACCCAATTAAAAATTGGTGAAAAAAAAAAGACTGAATGATTGGAAAATTTCTTGCCAACTTGGAAGTAGAGTTCTTTAGTTTTCCATCCTAAGTATTTAAGTTCTCTGGCATGAATTATCTGAAATCATAAACTAAACAATTATCTCAATCTGACTTTTAACGGCAAGATTCTGCAATGCTTCAAAAACCCAATAAGCTACCAGATTGTTACAATAAAACATCATCATTTAGACACACATTCAGGTAAAATCATTCCCAAGAAACAATATATAATATCAACACATTATTGCACATGTCTTAAAGTGCCAGAAACAAAGACACACGACAGACAGAAAGGAGCTCCAGACTATGACTGACAGACAGAAGCCTTTAAAACAGAGCAGATAAGAGAAAAATCTCCTACACCAGTTGCACCACAGATGTCCCCACAAGGGGACCAGATGTTTTCACAGAGGAGCATCCTGAAATGTAAAATCAAGGGTCTCCATAGTGACTTTCCTGCATTTAGTGTCCCCTTTTTTTCCCTCTTTTTTTAAGATGACAGAGGTGGCATTATCGTTAAATTGCAGGGAAAGACCTAGGGAATTCTCTGAAAAAATAAGGCTTCAGCAGCTGCTGGGAGTCCCTCAGTCCCTCCTTTTACTTACAGGATTTGCTCCTCTGTTTCAGTTCCACCACAAGCATGCTCCATCTCCTAACATTTCTGTAGTCAGCTCTCAAAAAGTTCCAGGGTGCGGGTGGGTTATCAAAATTTGTAACCTAAAGTTGGGTTCCTGAACTTGACGCCAATTAATGCCAATTTAAAAATGAGGACAGGGTTTTGAGAAAAAGAAAAACGAAGGTTTATTGCTTTGCTAACAAAGATAAACACAGGGACTCTGCCAAAAGGTTGTGACTCTCTTTATCTGGAGGGACAAGGGATTTTAAAGGAGTTTCACTTATTAACCTGGGAGATACTCAGTTCTTAGGTCCCCCGCAGGCACTGCCCTCTGCAGTGAGTGTGCTCCAGGCAGCCAGCTAGGGGCTTCTATCATACTGCTTAACAAACGGGTGTAAAGTTCAATGCAATTCCTTTAAACTCAGTCCAAAGGGTGTCAGGCTTACTTGCTTTATTTTCATGTCCGATATCCTTAAGTTTTCACCACAGAAATCACACAACAAAATGCACGAAAACAAACAAACAAAAAACATATAGAACACAGAACAAAACAACAACAACAACAACAACAAAAAAGAAACAGAAATCCGGCGCCGAAACAGGAAAACAGAGGAGCAATGCAATGTCTTCCTAAAGCTCCCCGTAGGAGCGCATGCGTGCCCGTTGGCACCTCTCTACCCTTCCAGATGAATTCCCTAGAGAACAGAACAGATGACAGAATGATTCTTGTTACTGTCCCAGACAGCAGTATATGTGAGCCTCCTCAGTCCACCTCTCTGTCATCAGAAGAGATCTCCCTTAACCGGATATCAGATGTTATAAAGGCACCAATTACCTATGGATGCCTCCTCCACCAGGTGCTTGCTAATAGTTTTAATGCGGTGGTTCACTGCAGTGCTCCCTGAACTGAAGGCTAACTCCAAGGCCTTGGACCATCTCAAGTTGCACAAACCCTAGAGTTGCTCTCAAGCTTGGAGCCCTGGAAGGAAGGCCAACTTCAGAATTTACAGCAGTCTGGTCTTGTGATCTTGTCCGGCAGGGTCATCTCACTGGGGAACTCCAAAATATTAGACCAGGAACGCATGTAAAGACCACTGACTCCTAGTAAAATCAAATTAAGGCAAGCTAATTATTTCAAAGGGAAAGGCTACCTCTCCCTCCCAAAATGGCGGGAGCAAGACAGCAAACCCACCTTTCCTATAGCCCAGCTATATAGCCCAGAAAGATGCACAAAAAGGGGGTTACAGATAACAGAACTTTAACAAGCATCACACTAACGGTAGTTTACATTTTTTTTTAAGCTCACCCCAACATCAGAAATTATGAGGACCATTAGAGCCTCAGAGACTCGTTGTCTGGCCAGGGAAAGAAAATATTTATGAGGTGTCACTAAAGTTTCAGAGAGGGCTGCAATCTGGTCAGAGAGCCAGGCATGGGTGAGTTTAAGGCATGGGCAAACATTCCAAGCAGGTTCAGAATTTGCAGTAATTTATAATAAATCCAAAATTATCTTTTCATGGCTTTCTGGCAAGTGGGCTCCCAATTTTAATAAATGATCAGGTTGGGTCTATCAACCCTGTCCCTTACTTTTGGAAACTCCCCTTCCACATCCAAGCTTGTGAACTCCTGAGCATTTTCCATTCCAGATATGTATTCACAGATTTTCTAACTCTTCTCCTCTAATTGTGTATTACTTGGGGCGAATGTAATGTCAAGTCATTGTTCTGGATGAGAATGGGAAGATTTTTTGCATACACATTGGATTCATTATCTAATTTTTCATTCGAAATACTTAATCCCTGACACTAAAACCTACCCTACTGGACTCTGACTACTAATGCAAATATGATGGAGATAAATTACCCCAACAAAATAGAAATACAAGCAGTTCAGAGGAGGCATGGTGCATAGTTGGACTTGCCTTTTGCATTATGTAGTGTAGGAGTTATAAATCTAGCAAATTTTCAATTTAAATAGTTCTCCATGTGTTTGAAAGTTAACAAATATTTGAATTCCTGTCTCCCTTTCTCTGTAGCCTATTCAGCACATGTATTTTTATATGCACATATCAAATCCTACCTGGTACCACACGTACATTCTTGTGAGGTGGATGAATTGGCAGATACAATTTGTGAGAATAGATCACTCATTCTAAACGCTGTTGGAACTGAAAATTCAACCTATGGGTGAGCTTCCTAGTTGAACAACATTATACATAAACCCATGTTCAGTAAAATGAATATTTTTGGATCTGTGGATGATATATATTTCATGATTAATTTAGATTGCCATATATATTGCTACATTTTAATGTCTGTGTGTGTGTTTTATATATATATATATATATATATATATATATATATATATATATATATACTCTCCAGATTTTTCAAAATATGAAATATATGTGTCTTATTATACACTCCCTAAATTCATTCATATTCATATATGTGGATTTATGATCAACTTTTCACAAGATTATTATCAGAAATATTCATCCACCTGAAATACATATTTGTTTCCTAGTACTGAAAACAAACTTCAGTGAATGGTGCACACAAATCCTAATATTTCTACAGTAACTCACCCAGTTTAACATCAATGCGTATAGATTCCTATGGGACATGAAGTGTATTTTGAAGTTCATTTTTATTCAACTCTGGTACATTACTATTTCTTCAGTTAATGCACATCATAGGATAAATATTTCATCCACAATTTATCAAATTGATAGGCATTTGTTTCACTTTCAATCACTTCCTGATTCAGAACACATGTATTCCTTAATGTTTCTTGACTGCTCGTTTCATGAGACTTCTTTCCAAACACATTATTTTCAATTTCCATTATCGCTTTGAAGCAAATCTCACACACCCGTCTTGATAAACCATTAAAGTAATATTACCATTATATGTATAATTGGTTGGAATTAATGATTGTATATCAATATAAGATTTTCTGCATATTTTCAGATATAAATTCAATCGATTATTTAAAGTGTAATCAGTTATATTATTTATTCACAGTATGGTCTCTTCATGCATTATCTCTACATACATAGACACAGGGTACACCTCTTTGTACCCCCAATATTAATTTATATGTCTTCAAAATATTGCTCCCAGAAATGGTGGAAAAAAATACTCTGTCAACTGATGTACATAAACATTTTATCACAGTAATATTCTGGACACAAAATGCAAAGTTCACACTTATGATTGTACCAAAGACTAAATGGAATGTAAACATGGATTACTAAAAAAATCCATGTCCAATTTGGCTAATGCTCTCAAATGTCAATCCTATTAATGATTACATATTTGTTTCTTCCTAAGATTATATATTCAAATTCAACCCTGTTGAAAATATCTAATACTATCACTCACTTTATACTTTGTCTGATTTCATAATGTCTCTATAGATATCTGCTTTCCTACATATTTTCCCCAGTTCATCATTGTGACTCATTCTTCACATGTGCTGACATTGACATTCACTCACTAACCGAAACCCTGTTGCTAAAGAACTTTTGGTCCAATTCCTATACTCATTCTTTTTTCTAAACTTACTTACTATCTTCCTAATCCACCTACTGTCCCCTTTTGACTGGATATTCTCTTCGACATTCAATCATCCAAGGTACAAGGTCCTATGCCATTTTATATCGATTTATCTGAGACATCTGTGCAGAACATAATTCAAAGCTAAGTGTCACAATCAAAGGCCCAATTCCCTTCTGGGCTTCAAATCTTACCTAGATTTCTGTTTTCATACTTACATTTCACCTATTTATTCTTGTAAATATCGCAGATTCCCAATACCATTATTCATCCTGCAGAATGATTCCTAACTCAAATCGAATATGTTATTAATCCTAACCATACACTCTTCCATCAATCTAACTTTACAAAAGAGTAAGGACACAGTTTGTCTTACAATACAGGAATGTAGGGGATCTTCCACCTGCTGAGAACCTCAAAGGTCCTTACAGAAATGATCCCTGGAGAAGATGTTGACAGCTATGGAGGACCTGAGAGAGAAAAATTCATTTTCCATGGAAAACAACCAGGTCAAAATGAAGGGATGTGTCTGAATCAGCCTCTCTCTTCTTAATGTAGAGTAGTTGGACCAAATCAGGCATGTGTGGAGAGCTGTTCCCGGGTGCCGATTTTTGATATACAATTCTTAGCTTGAAGTGTCACAGTAAGTAGGGGCAGGCTCCATCTCATGGGAACCTAGGAAACAACTTTTAGGACAAAGTGTTTGCCAAGGCAGTGACCTCATTCAGTTTCTGAATGAAGTGACCTACCTCACTTCTTTGGTGATGGAACTCTCTGAACTGGGGATCCAAGAAGCCAGGCACCCAGAGTCAGTCCCAGTCCCAATCCCAGTGGGCTCACATGTTTGTATTTACCAAGGACAGAGTCAGACTTTCTTGCTACCTACTGATGTGAGGATGGCCAAATGCCAGGAGAGCTCTGAAGAGGGCCAGTTCATGAGAAAGCAGGCAGTGTCTCACCACTGGTTCCTGAAAACTTCACTGAGTTGGCCAAGGAGACCAGATCTGAGAGAGTTTCCCAATACTATTATTCATCCCGAAGAATGATTCCTAACCCAAATTGAACATGTTATTAAACCTAACATACACTGTTCCCTCAATCTAACTTTACAGAAGAGCGGGGACAGTGTTGGTCTTACAATACAGGAATGTAGGGGATCTTCCACCTGCTTAGAAACTCAAAGGTCCATGCAGAAATCATTCCTGGAGAAGATGTAGGCAGCTATGAAGGACTTGAGAGAGCAAAAGTCATCTTCCATGGCAAACAACCTGGTCAGGATAAAGGAGTGTATCTGAATCAGCCTCTCTCTTATTAATGTAGAGAAGATGGATCAAACCAGGCCTGTGTGGAGAGCTATTCCTGAGTGCCTATGGTTTATATACCATTCTAACTTGTGAAAGTGTCACAGGAAGTAGGGGCATCCTCCATCTCAAGAGACCATAGGAAGCAACTGTTAGGACAAAGTGGTTGCCAAGGGAGTGACCTCTTTCAGTTTCTGAAGGAAGTGACCTCACGTCACTTCCTTGGTGTTGGAACTCTCTGAACTTGGGATCCAGGAATCCAGGCACCCATTGCCAGTCCCAGTCCTACTCCTAGTGGGCTCACTTCTTTGGATTTACCAGGGACAGAGTCAGTCTTTCATGGTACCTACTGATGTGGGGATGGCCAAATGCCAGAAGAGCTCTGAAGAGGGGCCTTTCCTGAGAAAGCAGGTAGTGGCTCATGCTGGCTCCTGAAATCTTCGCAGAGTTGGCCACGAAGACCAGATCTGAGACAAGACAGGCTATTTTTGGGGAACATAGTATGAACCACCAGTCAGAGAATACTCCAGATAGTCACAGATGTACTTGGGGGAAGCAGGTGCCTTTGTGGGTGTTGGTGTGGGATTCTTTTTTTGTCTCATGTTCTGAGAATAGGTTAACCAGTACCCTGGTTATTAATTGGTAGTTACATTATGCTTATAGACCCCAGAACTCAGGACAGGTAGAAAAAATAAATAGAACCATTAAATAGACCTTTACGAAATTACTCTTAGAGACCTGCATAAAAGATTGGACTATGCTCCTGCCTTATCCACTGTTTCATGCAAGAAATACTCCCTCTGTTTCTTTGTGTAACCTCACCACCTGTGAAATTCTCTATGGTGCCCTTTCTCCAGTAAGGGACCTAACCCCAACTCTAAGACCTAAGGATCCCTTCCACACCCCCTAGCTTGACAGACTTAAAGCTCTTGAAAGAACTCATTGATATCTGTTCAAACAGCTGGCCACGGCCTACCAAACTGGGGACAAGGGGACTCCACTTCAATATAATGTAAGAGACTTCATCTACATAAGAAGACATCAGGTTTCATTCCTGGAACCCCGATGGAAAGGAACATACCAGGTACTACTTATAACACCTACATCAGTAAATGTATACGGAATCAATTCCTGGATCCATGCCTCTCATCTCAAGCCTGCGCTCTGTCCAGACTCTTGCTGGAAACTGGAAATGACTAGTAACCCTTTCAAATTGTGTATTCACCATATGAATAAGGCTATAGACTCTCCCCTTGGCCACCAGTAGTCCTAAACCTCATCAGGTTGTTCATCAGCGATGGCTGATCACAAATCCTACTAGAGAAGAAGTATGGTCTATCTCGCTTACAGCCCCCATAGGGACCTGGTGGCCATCTCTCCACCCAGACATTTGTCAGCTGGCTATAGGTTTTTCCTATTGGGATATATCTGATAAAGTGGATCCCACTAAAATTCTATTAAATACCTTCTGTATCATCGATAATGGAAACAAACATTATGGATGTAGGGACACGCGAGCAAGATGCAGGTTGGCTAGCCCAGATTACTATGTTTGCATGGCAGACTATCAAAGCCACAAAGAGCCACGGCTGTGAGGGGAAAAAGCCAACTTCTTCTGTAAGTCATGGGGATGTTAGCATACAGGGACTGCCTTGTGGAACCCAAACTCCCCATCAAATTCAGTACACAGCATTGGCCATATTACCAATTAGACAACCAAAACCGATGGACCCCAGAAGGCTCTCTAGATCCTCAAATTATGCATGACATTTTTAACTTCTACAAGTGATCAAAAGGGTGGAAGGAGATTCCCCTATGTGAAGACCTTTTCCCTCCTTCACTCACGTCCTGAACTATGCTTCTCCAATAGATCCTAACCCTCAGCCTTCTGCTCCAGACTCTCTGCTTTCACTCCCACCTGAGCAACCTGATTTCTCCCCTCCATTTACTAGATCAAAAAACCAAACCTCGGCCGGTTCTCAGACAATTGCGCCCTTGCTGAGGTATCAGGTACTGAGGTACCCCTCCACCCACTCAGTCCTCTTTTCTCCAGTAAGTGCCCAGAGCAGGTCCCATCAGGTCCTCTTACCAGCTAACCCAAAGCTCAAACCAGCTGAGGAGATCCCTCAGACCACTATCCAAGATGTAATGAAAGTGACCTTTAAAGTTGCCTTGTCATCACTGAAAACAGGTGACTAAGAATTTAAAGTCCCTCACAGGCTTTTTGGGATACTCACTCCTGTCGTCCCCTCTGCTCTACCTGTTCTACTGCTCAAGTTTTTGTTGCCAGGAAAATCACAAACCCCTTTCCCAATATTCTTTTACATCTCTCCTTCCTAATTCTCAGATAAACGGAGCTGCTCTCAGCCTTGCTTTCCACGTCTTGCCCCTCTTCACCAGGCCCACAGAAAAGTCTTATATGACCTTCTCCAGAAGTCTTCACCATTGCTGACTTTAGGACTTTCAGCAAAAGAGTCCCTATAAAAGAATTCAATGTAGATAAACTCCGTGTTTTCATGTCGCCCTGTTCTACTTGGCCAGTGGCTGGAAAAATCAGCACTCCTAAGCTAGACACCCCCTTACGAGTTTTTCACAAAATAAGTGAACAAGGCCTCTGGCCTTGAGATGGGGATTCTCAGAGATGGCTACAATTCTAAGTAAAGAAGTTACCAACTAGGCTCCATGGTAACAGCTGGCAGGGAGAAAAAAAAAGAGAAAAAAAAAGCTCTCCCTGTCCCAAGTGTCCTTGAAAAGTTAACTTGCCGAGAACAGAGGAAAAAATAACAGAAACAAAAACTGCTTTTTGTGAACTTCTGCAGACTGTGAACTTCTGAGCCCCTTCCCTTACATGTTGGGTACAAATTCTGAAACTACCTAAACTTGGGGTTCAGAAGATTAATTGATTACAACAGAAGCAATACCCTCTAAATCCGTTTGCAACCAAATAGGGCTGTTTCCCTGTCTTCGGTGCTATCTTAGATTCCTTTCCTTTTCCGTACCTACAACAGTATAATTCTATATACTTAAACATTGTTTATGTTTTCATGAAATGGTCAACAGATGTGATTAATTATGTAATGGTGCAGATGTTTCCCAGAGTGTTCTAGGATGATGCATGTTCATTTAAAGATCAAATCGGAGGGCATACAACCTGTTTCCACCGGGAACCTGTATCTCTCACTTTAGCCATCCTATTAGGAATAGGAGTTGCTGCAGGAGTGAGCACAGGAACCCTAGTCCATGGGACACAACAAATGACCCAATTAGAAGCAGCAATAGACCAAAAATTAAAGATAATAAAACCTCCATCACAGCTTTACAGGAATGTTTAACCTCTCTCTCTGAAGTTGTTTTACAGAACAGGCGAGGGTTAAACCTTCTCTTCATGAGAGAAGGGGGACTTTGTGCTGCATTGAGGGAAGAAGGTTGTTTTTATGCCGACCATACTGGAGTTGTATAAGAACTTATGAGTATATTAAGAAAATGCCTTTAAGAGTGTCAACGAGAGAGAGAGGCCCAAAAAGGGTGGTTTGAGTCTTGGTTCACACAGTCCCTCTGGTTAACTATGCTTTCATAAGCCCAGGCCTGTCCATTAATAATCCTCATATTATTGCTAACTGTAGGACCCTGTTGGCTCAACCATGTAGTTTCCTTTCTCGAAGCTCAAATTGGACAATTTAAACTTATGGTAATCAGACAACAATATACCCCACTAGGAGACATAAAATGTGACACCCTTCAATGATCACTTTCATGATTAAAAGTAACCAGAAGAAGAATTGGGGAATAAAAAGTTAATAAAATAGGTACTTGTCACTTCCTATTTTTCTGTATGCTTAATAAAACACTGTTGAAATCTTGAGAACTGTTTGCTAATCTTGTTCCCAGAATGTGCTGTCCCCAACTGCCAAACTGCAGAATGTACTCCATCATCCCGTTGAAAGCAAACTGCCCACTCTCCCTGACGCATCAATAAATTTCCCTCCCTGCCCTCTCCAAGGAAAGTATATAAGCTCTGTTTAAGCTGTTCTCAGGACTCTCTGCTCTATTCAAGTGAGCTCTGAGCCCCAGCATGCTGGACCCTCAATAAACCCTTAGTTGTTGCATGAGACAGTCTCTTGGTGGTCTCTTCCTCCTATGCCTGCCCGACCATTACAATATTCCAACTCTATATTCTTATAAATATCTCAGGTTCCCAATACCATTATTCATCCAGCAGAATAATTCCTAACCCATATCAAACATGTTATTAAACATAACCATACACTCTTCCCTCAATCTAACTTTACAGAAGAGCAGGCACAGAGTTGGTATTACAATACAGGAATGTAGGGGATTGTTCATCTGCTGAGAACCTCAAAGATCCATGCAGATATAATCACTGGAGAAGATGTAGGCAGCTTTGAAGGACCTGAGAGAGCAAAAGTCATCTTCCATGGAAAACAACCTGGTCAGTATGAAGGGTTGTGTCTGAATCAGGCTCTCAAATTTTAATGTAGAGAAGATGGACCAAACCAGGCCTGTTTAGAGAGTTGTTCCCGGGTGCCTATGGTTGATATACCATTCTAACTTGTGAAACTGTCACAGGTAGTAGGGGCAGCCTGCATCTCATGGGACCCTTGGAAGCAAATGTTAGGACAAAGTGGTTGCCAAGGCAGTGACCTCATTCAGTTCCTGAAGGAATTGACCTCACCTCACTTCCTTGTTGATGGAACTATCTGAACTTGGGATCCAGGAAGCCAGGCACACAGAGCCAGTCCCAGTCCCAGTCCCAGTGGTCTCACTTGTTTGGATTTACCAAAGACACAGTCAGTCTTTCTTGGTACCTACTGATGTGAGGATGGCAAAATGCCAAGAGAGCTCTTAAGAGGGGCCTTTCCTGAGAAAAAGGTAGTTGCTCAATGCTGGCTCCTGACAACTTTACAGAGTTGGCTAAGGAGGACAGATCTGAGAGAGAACATGCCATTTAAAGGGAACATACTGTGGCCCACTAGTCAGAGGACACTCCAAATAGTCTCAGAATTACTTAGGGAAAGGAGGTGCCTTTATGGGTGTAGGTGTAGGTTTGTGGTTTTCACTTGTTCTGAGAATAGGTATCAAAGGCGGTTTGTTTGGATTGAGTGAACTCTTTCTGGTTAGTATTTGACAAGGCGAGTGTTTTTATGTCTGTATATAAAACGGTGTTCGTGGTTGTAGACATAAGAAGAGAGAATGCATCAATGGATGTGTCCTGTCTAGTAGAAAGCTTGCCAGCCTTCATACTGCCCAATTTATGAATGGACTGCTACTTGACTTATGGATGGGCAACATCTGCTATCCTCCAAAGTTCCTGTTTTCTTCCTGAATTCTGGCCTCTCTAAAGAATAGGCTCATGCTTTTGTGCCCAAGATATGTACCACCTCCAAGCTCTGTGACATGGACATGTACTGGATACCTGAAGGGAATGACGAGCTTCTTAGAAAACTCAGATATCAGTATGACCAGTAAAGTCTCAGTGGAGAAAGCCTGCTTTGTGCCTTTTGCTTACCTATTGTTTTATTGCCCTGAATGTCAGGAAGGTCTCTGCCTCAGGCCTCCCCTTTGTGAAGCCTGAAGAAAAGAGTTCTCAAATTGAAATGAATGGGCATCACCTGTGGCTCTGTGCTTAATTGCTTTGGAAAGGGATGTGTCTGAATCAGCCTCTTGGCACTGTGTGAGGCTGTGGCTTAGATTCTCAGCACTAGATGGATCCAAAGAAATATCTCATGTGTGCATCCAATACAAAAATGGCTAAAAGAGCAGATATTGTAGATGAAGTCTCTCGCCTTCCTATGTAAAGTTCCTGACCTCCATTAAGTGAGAATAGTGATACTTTGGGTCAAATGAGATATTTAAAGCCCTGTAGAGGCTAGCCTATAGATGCATGGGTTTTCTCATGATTCCAGTTCACATAAAGAATCTAAACCGCACAGTAATTTGGCCTCAAATTGGAGAAGCAAAGCAGCATTAACGGCATGCCTATTTGATCACTCTTGGTTAACAGGAAGGGTGTCTAGGCCACACAGACTTTAGGAAAATGAGGGGAAAAGGGAGCTTATTTTGGACACTGTTGTGGGCTGCGCCCCTCATGGAAACCTGCTACCAGAGGTAATGATTAGTGTCTATATGGAAGAAGATGAGGGCCTTGTGGGAGTGTTTTGGTTTTAATTGTGGACATTTGTATCGTGGTTAGAAGAGATGACTGGGTCCACCTGGGCTTGAACTCTAGTGTGACTCCCATTAGAGACTGAGTTCTGGAACTGACCTCAGAGCAGTATTGCCATAAATTTTGTCGGGATTTTATTAGGCCACGCATGAGAGTGACCCTTGGAAACTGAGATCTAAGGCCAGTGTGGATTTCCACAGAGCACTGGGAATCTCAGCCAGGATATAACATGATTTTATTTTTAAAGACTTAGCAGCCATAGTTGAGAGTCAAAACACACATGGAACTCACATTGTAGACCTCAATGGGTCTGGCTTCATGTGACCTTTTGGCCACTCTTTGGGAAGACTTGCCTGTGAGAGTTCTTCAGAGCATTCATTGAAATGAGCTTCCTCACCATTTAATGGTTCCTGAATTAATTGAAACCCATAGTGCCTCCAACTTCATCCTTGAAAAATGGCTAGATAAATACCATGAAATTTTTGAAATTCCCATGACCAGGTGGCACTGGAGAAACTTTGGATGTCCTGTTGCTGATCATGAGTATACCAGACGGTGCCTTGATTGACTGGGTTTCATGAAAATGGTGTAGATCAGATATGCCAGTAAGTTGGAGCCTGCTGAGCAGTGGGCCTAGAGCAATGTTGGTTAGGTGTGTGACACAAAATATGCGCTGGGGCCATTTCGATCTGCCATTGGCTTCCAAATGCCTTGTGACTGACAGGATGCAGCCAGCAGACCCTTATTTGTAAAGGCATCTTGTTATATGGAGAGTTTTGACCCTGTCCCTTACTTTTGGAAACTCCTCTACCACCTCCAAGTTTGTGAACTACTGATCATATTCCATTCCAGATTTGTATTCTCAGAATTCCTAACTCTTTTTCCCTAATTGTGTCTTACTTGGGGTGAAAGTATTGTCAAGGCATTGTTCTGGATGAGAGTGGGAAAAATTTTGTGTAGCACATATTTGCATACACATTGGATTCATTTTCCAATTTTCCATTCAGAATACTAAATCCCTGACACTAACATATACCCTATTGGACTCTGACTACTAATCCTAATATGGTGGAGTAAAATAACCCAAACGGAATAGAAATACAAGCAGTTCAGAGAAGGCATGGTGTGTAGTTGGAATTGTGTTTTGCATTATATTGGGTAGAAGGTATAAACTAGTTAATTTTTTTTATTGAAAGAGTTCTCCATGTGTTTTTAAAGTAAACAAATGTATGAATTCGTGTCTCCCTTTCTCCGTAGCATATTCAGCACATGTATTTTTATATGCACATACAGAATCCTACCTGGTACCACTCGTACAATCTTGTGAGGTGGCTTACTTGGCAGATACAAATTGCGAGAAGACATCACAGCTCCTAAACACTGTTGGAACAGAAAATTAAACCTATGGGTGAGCTTCCTAGATGAACAACATTATACATAAATCCATGTTCAGTAAAATGAATATTTTTGCATCTGTGGATGATTTATATTTCATGGTGAATTTCGATTGGCATATATATTGCTACTTTTTAATGTCTGTGTGTATATATATATATATATATATATATATATATATATATATATATATACAGTCTCCAGATTTTTCAAAATATGTAATATATGTGTCTTATTACACACTTCCTAAATTCATTCATATTCATGTATGTGGATTTATAATCAAATTTTCACATGATTATTCTCAGAAATATTCATCCACCTGAAATACATATTTTTTCCTACTAGTGAAAACTAACTTCAGTGAATGTTGCATACAAATCCTAATATTTCTACAGTAACTGACCCAGTTTAACATCAATGCGAGTAGATTCCAATGGGACATGCTGTGTGTTTTGACGTTCATTTTTATTCAACACTGGTACATTATGATTTCTTCAGTTTATGCACATCATAGGATATATTTTTCATCCACAGTTTCGCAAATTTATAGGCATTTGTTTCACTTTCAATCAATTCCTTCTTCAGAACACATGTATTCATCCATGTTTCTTGACTGGTCTTTTCATGAGACTTCTTTACAAAACACATTATTTTCAATTTTCATAATCATTTTTGAAGCGAAACTCAGACACCGTTCATGATAAACAATAACACTAATATTAACAATAGATGTATAACTGGTTGGAATGAATGATTTTATATCAATATAAGATATCTTAAATATTTTCAGATATCAATTCCATCCATTATTTAAAGTGGAATCAGCTATATTATTTATTCACAGTGTGGTCAATTCATGCATTATCTCTATATTCATAGACACAGGGCACACCTCTTTGTACAACCAATACTTATGTATATGTCTTCTAAATATTACTGCCAGAAATGGTGTAAGAAATACTCATGTCACCAGATCTACATACACATTTTATCACAGTAATATTCGGGACACAAAAAGTAAATGTCACACTTATGATTGTACCGGAGTCTGAATGGAAAGTGAACATGGATTACTAAAAACATTCCTGTCCATGTTGCCTAATCCTCTCAATTATCAATCCTGTTGGTGACTACATATTTGTTTCTTCCAGAGATTATATATTCAAACTCTACCCTGTTGAAAATGCCTAATCATATCACTCACTTTATACTTTGCCTGATTTCATTATGTCTCTATTGATATGTGGTTTCCTACATATTTTCCCCAGTTCATCATTGTGACTGACCCTTCACATGAAGTTATGTTTACTTTCACTCTCTAACCAAAACACTATTGCAATAGAACATATATTCCAAATCCTATATTGACACTTCTTCCTAAACCTACTATCTACCTAATCCTACCGACTATCCGTTTTTGACTGGATGTTCTCTTCGACATTCAATCATCCAAGGTACAAAGTTCTATGCCATTATATATCTATTTTTCTGAGACATCTGTGCACAATGTAAATCAAAGTTAAGTATCCCAATCAAGGGCCCAATGCCCTCTAGGCTTCAAAATTACCTAGATTTCTGTTTTTATTCATATATTTAACCTCTATATTTTTATAAATATCGCAGGTTCCCTATACCATTATTCATCCCGCAGAATGATTCCTAACCCAATTCAAACATTTTATTAACCCTAAGAATACACTGTTCCCTCAATCTAAATTTAATGAAAAGCAGGGACAGAGTTGGTCTTACAATACAGGAATGTAGGGGATCTTCCACCTGCTGAGAACTTCAAAGATCCATGTAGAAATGAACCCTGGAGAAGATATAGTCATCTATGAAGGACCTGAGAGAGCAAAAGTCATCTTCCATGTCAAACACCCTGGTCAGGATGAAGGGATGTGTCTGAATCAGCCTCTCTCTTCTTAATGTAGAGGAGAAGGACCAAACCAGGCCTGTGTGGATAGCTATTCCCGGGTTCCTAAGGTTGACATACCATTCTAACTTGTGAACATTTCAGAGGAAGTAGGGGAACCCTCCATCTAATGGGACCCTTGGAAGCAACTATTAGGACAAAATGGTTTACAAGACAGTGAATTCATTCAGTTCCTGAAGGAAGTGACCTCACCTCACTTCCTTCGTGATGGATCTCTCTGAACTTGGGATCCTGGAAGCCAGGCACACAGAGCCAGTCCCAGTCCCAGTCCCAGTGGGCTCACTTGCTTGGATTTACCAAAGACAGAGTCAGTCTTTCTTTGTTCCTACTGATATTATGATGCCAAAAGCAAGGAGAGCTCTGAAGAGGGGCCTTTCCTGAGAAAGCAGGTAGTGGCTCAAAATTCCCTTCTGACAACTTAAAAGAGTTGGCCAAGTAGACCAGATCTGAGACAGGACAGGACATTTCGGGGAAACATTGTATGGCCCACCAGTCAGAGGACACTCCGTAGAGTCACAGACCTACTTGGGGGAAGGAGGTGACTTTGTGGGTGTGGTTGTGGGTTTATGATTTTGTCTCATCTTCTGAGAATAGGTAGGAAAGGCGGATAGTTTTTGTTTTTTTTTTTTTTTTTTTTTGGAGTGTACTGTTTCTAGTAAGTCGTTTGACAAGGCGAGTGTTTCTATGTCTGTGTATTCCACTGTGTCCGTGGTTGTATACATTAGAAACGAGAATGCATCAATGTATTTGTCCTGTCTAGTAGAAAGCTTCCCAGCATTCAACCTGCCCAATTTATGAATGGGTTGCGGCTTTCCTTAAGGATGGGCAACACCTACTATCTTCCTAATTACCAATTTTCTTCCTGAATTCTTTCCAATCTCCAGAATTGGCTCATGTTTTTTTTGTCCAAGATATGTACCACCTCCAAGCTCTGTGACATGGCCATGTACTGGATATCTGCAGGGAATGGCGAGCATCTCAGAAAACTCAGATATCAGTGTGACCAGTAAAGTATCAGTGGAGAAACCCTGCTTTGGGCCTTTTGCTTACATAATGTTCTGTTGCCCTTAATTTCAAGAAGTTCTTTGCCTCAGGCCACCCCTTTGTGAAGCCTGAGGAAAACAGTTTTTAAATGGAAATGAATGGGCATCACCTGTGGCCCTTTGCTTTATTGCTTTGGAAAGGGATGTGTGTGATTTAGCCTCTTGGCCCTGTGTGAGGCTGTGGCTTAGATTCTCAGCACCTGATGGATCTAAAGAAAGATCCCATGTGTGCATCCAAAACCAAAATGGCCAAAAGAGCAGTCCTTGTGGATGACGTCTCGCCTTCCTCTGTGAGGTTCCTGACTTCCATCAATAGGGATCCTTTGGGTCAGAGGAGTTCTCCAAAGCCCTGCAGAGGTGCTTGGGTTTTCTCATGACTCCAATTCACATAAAGAATCTTAACCTCTGAGTCAGTTGGCCTCAAAGTAGAGAAGCGGTGTAGTCTTCACAGCATGCCTATTTCATCACGCCTGGTTCACAGAAAGTATGTCCAGGCCACCCTGACTTTAGCAAATGAGTGGCAACGGAGCTTATTTTGGACACTGTCTTGGACTGCGCTCCTCATGAAAACCTCCAGCCAGAGGTTATGATGAGTGTCTATATGGAAGAAAATGAGGGCCATGTCGAAGTGTTTTGGTTTTAATTGTGGTCATTTGTGTGTCAGTTGGAAGAGATAACTGTGTTCACCTGGGCTTGAACTGTTGTGTGATTCCACTTAGAGACTGCTTTCTGGAACTGACCTCAGTGAAGTATTGCCATGAATTGTTTTGAGATTTTAGGAGGCCACGCATGAGATTCGCTCTTGGTATCTGTGATCTAGGCCCAGGGTGGCTTTGCACAGAAAACTGGGAATCTTTGCAAGGATATCACATGATTTTATTCTGAAAGACTTGGCAGCCATCGATGAGAGTCAAAACACACATGGACCTAAGATTGTAGACCTCAATGGGCCTTGCTTATGTTACCATTTGGCCTCTGTTTCTGCAGCCTTGCCTATGAGAGTTCTCTAGAGCTTTCATTGAAATGAGCTTCCTCACCATTTAATGGTTCCTGAATTAATTGAAACCCAGAGTGTCTCAAATTCATTTTTGAAAAATGGCTAGATAAATACCATGCAAGGTTTGAAATTCCCATGACCAGGTGGCACTGGAGAACCTTTGGATATCTGGTTCCTGATCATGAGTGTACCAGACAATGCCTTGATTGACTGGGTTTCATGAAAATGGAGTAGAACAGAGATGCCTGTAAGTTGGAGCCTGCTGAGTAGTGGGCCTAGAGCTGTGGTGTGAAGGTGTGTGATAAACATCTGTGGTGGGGCCATGTGAATATGTCTTTGACTTCCAAATGGCTTGTGACTGACATGCTGCTGCCAGCAGACCCTTATATGTAAAGGCATCTTATTATATAGAGGGGTTTCAGGGCAATGTTCAGAATCAGGTTGCTCTTGTCAAGGGGGCAAGCTATGTGGGATAGAAGCCTGGTTGGTGCATTCTCCTGTAAACCCTGACCCACCACACCTGACAGAACTCCCTCCAGCACTGTGTCCCTGATAAACTCCTTGTATTTTTTGAAGCAACACCAAACTACGAGTGCAGCAGCCAGAAACACCACGAAAAGTGGAGGATGACCAAATGACTTCACAGTCCACGCGGGCAGACACTTAGACCCAGGTGGCCAAAAATTGCCGACAAAGATAGAATTCATCACTGCTGCCTAATGTTCATTGGAAAACAAGAAACCATGTCCTCCAGGTCACATAGATGCCATTCCAGATTTGATGGTCTCACTACAAAGGAAGCTAAATCTCCTGACAACAACATATACTTTAAGTGCCCAAACTCAGAGGCAGTTTGTCAAGAAGTCTTTAGGCCAAAAGAACTTCATGTTTGTGGAGTGTTTACCCTATCCCTTACTTTTGGATACTCCTCTCCCAACTCCAAGGTTGTGAACTCCTGAGCATTTTCCATTCCGGATATGTATTCACAAATTTTCTAACTCTTCTCCTCTAATTGTGTCTTACTTGTGGTGAAGGAAATGTCAAGGCATTGTTCTGGATCAGAGTGGGGAGATTTTTGTGTAGCACATATTTGAATACACATGAGATTAATTTTCCTATTTTCCATTCGAAATTCTGAATCCCTGACACTTACCCATACCCTACTAGACTCTCACTACTAATCCTAATATGATGGAGAAAAATAACCCAAACAAAATAGAAATACAACCAGTTCAGAGGAGGCCTGTTGTATAGTTGGACTTGCCTTTTGCATGATAAAGGGTAGGTGTTACAAATCTAGTCAATTTTTAAATGAAAAAGTTCTCCATGTGATTTAAAGTTAACAAATATGTGAATTCTTGTTTCCCTTTCTCTGAAGCCTATTCAGAACATGTATTTTTAATGCACATATTGAATCCTACCTGGTATCACACTTATATTTTTGTGAGGTGGATGACATGGCAGATACAAATTGTGAGAAGAGATCACTCCTCCTAAACACTGTTGGAACTGAAAATTCAACCTATGGATGAGCTTCCTAGTTTAACAACATTTTACTTAAATCCATGTTTAGTAAAATAAATATTTTTGCTTCAATGGATGATATATATTTCATGATGAATTTCTATTGGCATATATATTGCCAGTTTTTAATGTCTCTGTGTGTGTTTTTTGTATATATATATATATATTCTCCAGGTTCTTCAAAACATGAAATATATGTGTCTTATACACTCCATAAATTTATTCATGTTCATGTACTTGGATTTATAATCAACTTTTCAGAAGATTATTCCAGAAATATTCATCCACCTGAAATTCATATTTGTTACCTAGTACTGAAAGCTAACTTCAGTGAACGGTGCACACAAATCCTAATATTTTTATAGTAACTGACCCAGTTTAATATCAAAGCAAGTTGATTCCTATGGGACATTTTATGTATTTTGACGTTTATTCCTATTCAACACTGGTAAATTACTATTTCTTCTTTTTTTGCACATCATAGGATATATATTTAATCCAAAAGTTATCAAATTTACAGGTATTTGTTTCACTTTCAATCACTTTCTGCTTCAGAACACACGTATTCCTGCAGGTTACTTGACTGGTCTTACCATGAAACTTCTTTCCAAACACATTATTTTTGATTTTCATAATGATTTTTGAAGCAAAATAAACACAATTTTCATGATTATCCATAACCCTAATATTTCCATTAGATGTATAAATGGTTGTAATGAATGTATGTGTATCAATATAAGATTTCATGTATATTTTCAGATATCAATTCATTCCATTATTTAAAGTTGGAACCAGTTATATTTTTAATTCTCAGTATGGTCTCTTCATGCATTATCTCAATATTCATAAACACATGGTACACCCATTTGTACCCCCAATACTAATTTATGCAACTTCAAAATATTGCTCCCAGAAACAGTGGAAGAAATACTCCACCTGATCTACATATACATTTTATCACTGTAATAATCTGGACACAAAATGCAAAGTTCACCTTTATGATTGTACCAAAGCCTAAATGGAAATTGACCATGGATTACTAAAACATCTATGTCTAAATTGCCTAATGCTCTCAAATGTCAATCTATTTGTGACTCCATATTTATTTTTCCCTAAGATTATACAGTCAAGTTCAACCCTGTTGAAAATGTCTAATATTATCACTCACTTTGTACTATACCTGATTTCCTAATATCTCTATTGATATCTGCTTTGCTACATATTTTCCCCAGTTCATCATTGTGAGTGACCCTAAACATGTGCTGATATTGACATTCACTCTCTAACCGAAACCCTATTGTTAAAGAACTTTTGGTCCAAAGTCTATACTCGCCCTCATTTCAACACCTACCGACTATCTTCCTGATCCTACAGACTATCCCTGTTTGATTGGATGTTCTCTTCTACATTCAATCATCCAAGGTACAAGGTCCTATTTCATTGTATATCGATTTATCTGAGACATCTGTGCATAACATAATTCAATGCTAAGTATCCCAATCAAAGGCCCAATGCCCTTCTGGGCTTCAAATCTTACCTAGATTTCTGTTTTCATACTTATATTTCACCTATATATTCTTAAAAATGTCACAGGTTCCCAATACCATTATTAATTGAGCGGAATGATTCCTAACCCAAATCAAACATGTTATTAACCTTAACCATACACTGATCCCTCAATCTAACTTTTCAGAAGAGCAGGGACAGAGTTGGTCTCAAAATACAGGCATGTAGGGGATTCTCCACCTGCTGACAACCTAAAAGGCCCATGCAGAAATGATCCATGGAGAAGATGTAGGCAGCTATGAAGGACCTGAGAGAGCAAAAGACATCTTCCATGGTGAATAACCTGGTCAGGATAAAGGGTTGTGTCTGAATGAGCCTCTCTTTTTTTCATATAGATAAGATGGACCAAAACAGGCCTATGTGGAGAGCTGTCCCTAGGTGCCTATGGTTGATATACCATTATAACCTGTGAAAGTATCACAGGAAGTAGGGGCAGCCTCCATATCATGGGACCTTTGGAAGCAACTGTGAAGGCAAAGAGGTTGTCAAGATAGTGACCTCATTCAGTTCCTGAAGGAAGTGACCTCATCACACTTCTTTGGTGATGGAACTGTCTGAACTTGGTATCCAGGAAGCCAGGCACTCAGAGCCAGTCACAGTCCCAGTCCCAGGGGTCTCAATTTTTTTGATTTACCAAGGAGAGAGTCAGAGTTTCTTGGTAACTACTGATGTGTGGATGGCCAAATGCCAGGAAAGCTCTGAAGAGGGGCCTTTTCTGAGAAAGCAGGTAGTGGCTCACCACTGGCTCCTGACAACTTCACAGAGTTGGACAAGGAGACCAGATCTGAGAAAGGACAGGCCATTTCAGTGGAACATAGTATGACCCACCAGTCATAGGACACTCTGGATAGTCACAGTCCTACTTGGGGGAAGGAGGTGCCTTTGTATGTGTGTGTGTGTTTGAGGTTTTGTCTAATGTTCTGAGAATAGGTAGTAGCGGCAGTTTGTTTGGTTTTGAGTGAACTGTTTCTAGTAAGTCATTTGACAAGGCGAGTGTTTCTATGTCTCTCAATCCCACTGTGTCCGTGGTTGTAGACAGTTGAAAAGAGAATGGATCAATGGATTTGTGTTGTCTAGTAGAACACATCCCAGCATGTATCCTGCCAAATTTATTAATGGTCTGAGGCTTTCCTTATCGATGGGCAACACCTGCTATCTTTCTAAGTTCCTGTTTTCTTCCTGAATTCTGGCCAATATCCAGAATAGGCTCATGGTTTTCTCTCCAAGATATGTACCACCTAAAAGCTCTGTGACATGGCCATGTACTGGATAGCTGAAGGGAATGGAGAGCATCTCAGAATACTCAGATATCAGAGTGACCATTTAAGTCTCATTGGAGAAACCCTGCTTTGGGCCTTTTGCTTACCTATTGTTCTGTTGACCTGAATGTCAGCAAGGTCTTTGCCTCAGGCCATCTCTTTTTGAAACCTGAAGAAAACAGTTTTCAAATGGAAATGAATGGACATCCCCTGTGGCTCTTTTCTTAATTTCTTTGGAAGGAGATGTGTCTGATTCAGCCTTTTGGCCCTTTGTGAGTCTGTGGCTTAGATTATCAGCACCTGATGGATCTAAAGAATGATCCCATGTGTGCATTCAAACCAAACTGGCCAAAAGAGCAGTCATTATGGATAAAGTCTCTCACCTTCCTTTGTAAGGTTCCTGACCTCCATCAAGTGAGAATAGGGATCCTTTGGGTCAATTGAGTTCTTAAAAGCCCTGCAGAGGCTAGCCCATAGGTGCTTGGGTTTTCTGATTACTCCAATTCACATAAAGAATCTAAACCCCACAGTCAGTAGGCCTCAAATTGGTGAACCGAAGTAGTATTAATGGCAGGCCTATTTGACCACTCCTGGTTCACAGGAAGGTTGTACAGGCCACCCTGACTTTAGGCAAACCAGAGGCAAGGGAGCTTATTTTGGACACTGTCTTGGGCTGCGCCCCTCATGGAAACCTTTAGCCAGAGGATATGATGAGTGTCTATATGGAAGAATATGAGGGCCATGTGGGAGTGTTTTGGTTTTAATTGTGGTCATTTGTGTGGCAGTTGGAAGAGATTACTTGTAAGATTCCAGCAGACGTAGGAGGAAGAGACTACCAAGAGACTGGCTCATGCAACAGCAATGGGGATTTATTGAGGATCCAATTCAGTTCGCTGGGGCTCTGTGCTCACTCAACAAGCAACAGCGGCCCAGATCCCCGAGAAGAGGTTAAGCAGTGCTTCAGTACACTTTTTGGGTAGGCAGAGGCTTTATATATATCAGAGGAAATCATCTTGATCAGCCGAAAATCGAACAACAACTCTCCAACTTGATTAGCACATTCATTGGTGGAATCAGGTCGGGCGGGGGTGATAGGTCGATCCTAAGGAGGGGGGTACATTTAAACTGATTGGTTTGGGCCCTGATATGCTTAGGTGCCAAGCTGCACAGGGTCCTAGATTATTAAACAACTGGATGGTCAGGGGGAATATTTAATGGGCAGTGAAAGGATTGTCCTAACAGCTACAGGAATTTCAGGTTTTAGGTTTAGCATGGGAACTTAACAATACCTGGTCCTTTACATTTTAACTCAGGCTTTGCAGCTTAGAAACTTTACAACACCCGCTATTTTACACTTTAACTTCAATTTCTTTTACCCTAACAGACTGGGTCCACCTGGGTGTGAACTCTGGTGTGATTCCCCTTAGACACTGAGTTCTGGAACTGAACTCAGAGAAGAGGTGTCATGAATTGTGTTGGGATTATAAGAGGCCACACATGAGAGTTGCCCTTGGAAACTGAGATCTAGGCCCAGGGTGGCTTTCCACAGAGCATTGGAAATTTCAGCCAGGATATCACATGATTTTATTCTGAATGACTTGGCAGCCATAGTTGAGAGTCAAAACACACATGAAACTCACACTGTAGACCTCAATGGGCCTGGTTTCATGTGACCTTTTTGCCACTCTTTGAGAAGCCTTGTCTGTGAGAGTTCTATAGAGATTTCATTGAAATCAGCTTTCTCAAAATTTAAAGGTTCCTGAATAAATTGAAACCCACAGTGCCTCCAACTTCATCCTTGAAAAATGGCTAGATAAATACCATGAAATTTTTGAAATTCCCAGGACCAGGTACCACTGGAGAAAGTTTGGATGTCCGGTTTCTGATCATGAGTATAACAGACAGTGCCTTGATTCACTGGGTTTCATGCAAATGGTGTAGAACAGAGATGCCAGTAAGTTGGAGCCTTCTGAGTAGTGGGCCTAGAGCAGTGGAGGGCAGGTGTGTGATAAAACATCTGTGGTGGGGCCATGGGGATCTTCCATTGTCTTCCAAATGGCTTGTGACTGACATGGTGCAGCCAGCAGACCCTTATATGTAAAGGCATCTTGTTATTTTTAGAGGTTTCAGGGCAATGTTCAGAATCAGGATGTTATGGTCAAGGGAAAAGCTATGTGGGATAGAAGCATGGTTGGTGAATTCTCTTGCAGACCCTTACCCACCACAGGTGACAGAACTCCCTCCAGCACTGTACCAGGTGAACTACTTGTATTTCGTGAAGCAAATAACAAACTCCCAGTGCAGCAGTAAGAAATACCACGAAAAGTGGAGGATGACCAAATGGCTTCACAGTCCACACAGAGAGAAACTTAGCCCCCAGTGGACACTGGTAACCTACATAGAGAGAAATCAGCACTGCTGCCTCATGTTCAGTGGAAAATAAGAAACTATGTCCTCCAGGTCACATACATGCACACCCAGCTTTGATGGTCTCACTACAAAGGAAGCTCCTGACAAATACTTATATTTCAAGTGCGCAACCTCAGAGGCAGTTTCTCAAGAAGTCTTTAGGCCAGCAGAGCTCCATGTTTGTTGAGTGTTTACCCTGTCCCTTACTTTTGGAAACTCCTCTACCACCTCCAAGGTTGTGAACTCCTGAGCCTATTCCATTCCAGATATGTATTCACAGAATTTTTAACTCTTCTCCTCTAATTGTGTCTTACTTCAGGCGAGGGTAATGTCAAGGCATTTTTCTGTATGAGAGTGCAAAAATTTGTGTGCAGCATTTATTTGAAATACTGAATCCCTGACATTAACCCATATCCTCATAGACTCTGACTACTAATCCTAATATGATGGAGAAAAATAACTCAAACAAAATAGAAATACAAGCATTTCATAGGCAGGGTGTATAGTTGGACTTGCCTTTTGCATTATATAGGGTAGGAGTAATAAATCTAGTCAATTTTTAATTGAAATAGTTTTCCATGTGTTTTTAAAGTTAACAAATATGTAAATTACTGTCTCCCATTCTCTCTAGCTTATTCAGAACATGTGTTTTTATATGCACATATAGAATCCTACCTGGTTATCACACATACAGTCTCATGAGGAGGCTGATTGGCAGATACAAATTGTGAGAAATGACCACTCCTCGTAAACGCTGTTGGAACTGAAAATACAACCCATGGGTGAGCTTCCTATTTGAACAACCTTATACAAAAATCCATGTTCAGTGAAATTAATATTTTTGGATCTGATGATGATATATATTTCACGATAAATTTCGATTGGCATATATATTGCAATTTTTAATGTCTCTCTCTCTGTGTGTGTGTATATATATATATATATATAAGTATATATATATATATATGTATATATATATATATATATACATATATATATGTATATATATATATATATATATATACATATATATATACATACATATATATATATATATGCACTCTGTCTAGATTTTTCAAAATATGAAACATGTGTCTTATTGTAGACTCCCTAAATTCATTTATATTCATGTATGTGGATTTATAATCAACTTTTCACAAGATTATTCTCAGAAATACTCATCCACCTAAAATACATACTTGTTTCCTAGTACTGAAAACTAACTTCGTTGAATGGTGCATACATATCCTAACATTTCTACAGTAACTGACCCTGTTTAACATCAATTCAAGTAGATTACTATGGGACATGATGTGTATTTTGAAGTTCATTTTTATTCAACACTGGTACATTGCTATTTCTTCAGTTTATGCACATCATAGGATACATATTTCATCCACAAGTTAGCAAATTGATAGGCATTTGTTTCACTTTCAGTCACTTCCTGCTTCAGAACACATGTATTTCTCCATGTTTCTTGACTGATATTTTCATGAGACTTCTTTCCAAACACATTATTTTCGATTTCCGTAATCACTTTTGAAGCAAAACCCACACACCTTTCATGATAACCCATAACCCTAATATTACCATTAGATGTATAACTCGTTGGAATGAATGACTGTATATCAATATTAGATTTCTTATATATTTTCAGATATCAATTCAATCCATTATTTAAAGTGGAACCAGTTATATTATTTATTCACATGATGGTCAATTGATGCATTATCAATATATTCTATGACACAGGGTATACCCTTTTTACCCCCAATACTAATTTATATTTCTTCAAAATAGTGCTCCCAGAAATGGTGGAAGAAATACCCATGTCACCTGATCTACATATACATTTTATCACAGTAATATTCTGGACACATAAAACAAAGGTCACTCCTATGATTGTACCAAAGCCTAAATGGAAAATGAGCATGGATTACTAAATGCACCCATGTCCAGGTTGCCTAATGCTCTCAAATGTCAATCCTATTGGTGACTACATATTTGTTTCTTTCTAACATTATATATCCAAACTCAACCCTGTTGAAAATGTCTAGTCCTATGACTCAGTTTATACTTTGCCTGATTTCCTAATGTCTCTATTAATATCTGCTTTCCTCCATATTTTCTTCAGTTCATCATCGTGACTGACTCTTCACATGTGCTAACATTTACATTCACTCTCAACTGAAACCATATTGCTAAAGAACTTTTGGTCCAGATCCTATACTCACTCTTCTTCCTAAAACTACTATCTCCTGTTCCTACCGAGTATTCCTTTTTGACTTGATGTTCTCTTCTACATTCAATCATTCAAGGTACATGGTCCTATGCCATTGTATATCGATTTATCTGAGACATCTGTTCAGAACGTAATTCAACGCTAAGTATCCCAATCAAGTTCCCATGCCCTTCTCGGCTTCAAATCTTAACTAGATTTCTGTTTTCATACTTATATTTTACCTATATATTCTTGTAAATATCGCGGGTTCCCGATACTGTTATTCAACCCTCAGAATGATTCCTCGCCCAAATCGAACCTGTTATTCACCCTAATCATACACTCTTCCCTCAATCTAACTTTACAGAACAGCAGTGAAGGAGTTGGTATTTCAATACAGGAATGTAGGCGATCTTCCACCTATTGAGAACCTCAAATGTCCTACATAAATGACACCTGGATAAGTTGTAGGCAGCTATGAAAGACCTGAGAGAGCAAAAGTCATCTTCCATGGAAAACAACCTGGTCAGGATGTAGGGATATGTATGAATCAGCCTCTCACTTATTAATGTAGAGAAGATGGACCAAACCAGGCCTGTGTGGAGAGCTGTTCCTGTGTGCCTATGGTTGATATACCATTCTAACTTGTGAAAGTGTCACAGGAAGCAGGGGCAGCCTCCATCTCATGGGACCCTTGAAGTCAACTCTTAGGACAAAGTGGTTGCCAAGGCAGTGAACTCATTCAATTCCTGAAGGAAGTGACTTACGTCACTTCCGTGGTGATCAAACTCTCTGAACTTAGATCCAGTAAGCCAGGCACCCAGAGCCAGTCCAAGTCCCAGTCTTAGTGGTCTCACTTGTTTTGATTTTCCAAGGATAGAGTCAATCTTTCTTGATACCTACCGATGTGGGAATGGCCAAATAACAGGAAAGCTCTCAAGAGGGGCCTTTTCTGACCAAGCAGGTAGAGGCTCACCCCTGGCTTCTGACAAGTTCACAGAGTTGACCAAGGAGACCTAATCTCATACAGGACAGGCCATCTCAGGGGAACATATTGTGGCCCACCAGTCAGAGGACACTCCGGATAGTCACAGACCCATTTGAGGGAAGGAGGTGCCTTTGTTATGTGGGTGTGGTTTTTTGGTTTGTCTCATATTCTGAGAATATGTAGGAAAGGTGGTTTGTTTGGTTTGTAGTGAACTGTTTTTAATAAGTCATTTGACAAGGCGACTGTTTCTATGTCTGTGTATCGCACTGTGTCCGTGGTTGTAGACATTAGAAAAGAGAATGATTCAATGGATGTGTCCTGTCTGGTAGAAAGCTTCCCAGCATTCATCCTGCCCGATTTATGTATGGACTTTGGCTTGCCTTATCGATGGGCAACACCTGCTAATTTCCTAAGTTGCTGTTTTCTTCCTGAATTCTGGCCACTCTCCAGAAGAGGCTCATGGTTTTGTGTCCAAGATATGAATCACTTCCAAGGTCTGTGACATGGCTATGTTCTGGATAGCTGAAGTGAATGGCGAGAATCTCAGAAAACTCAGATCACTGTGACCAGAAAAGTCTCAGTGGATAAACCCTGCTTTGGGACTTTTGCTTACATATTGTTCTGTTACCCTGAATGTCAGGTAGTTCTTTGCCTCAGGCCACCCCTTTGTGAAACCTGAAGAAAACAGTTTTCAAATGGAAATGAATGGAAATCACCTGTGGCTCTTTGCTTAATTGCTTTGGAAAGGGATGTGTCTGAATCAGCCTCTTAGCTCTGTGTGAGGCTGTTGATTAAATTCTCAGCCCCTTATGGATCTAAAGAAAGATCCCATGTGTGCATCCAAAACCAAAATGGCCGAAAGTACAGTCATTGCAGATGAAGTATTTCGCCTTCCTCTGTAAGGTTCCTGACCTCTATAAAGTGAGAATAGGGAAGATAGACCAAGCCAATTGATGTCTCCTTTTGGAAAAATTGTACCACCAATGAGAGCATCAGCAAAATTACCCCAACACTACCACAAGTCGCTGCACCAACAGATAGTTCACAATGCATACATGTTAGTTCACAATGCATACAAGTGATATATATTCCAGGCAAGTTCTGCAAGCAGTTCAGTGATGGCTATTGCAGAAGCTGTAGATTGGTTTTATCTTTGTCTTCACCAGCACTGGGTTGAAGATTGGAATTCTGGCAATAATGGCTAAAGAAAAAATTACTTACCATTCCAGAAGGCACTAAAAAACCCAATTATCTTAACAATTTACATTATCTTGAAGAGAATTATTAAATATAATGAAAAGGAAAGGTGAAAGTCAACAAACAGTTCTGCTAAACTCCTTTTTTTGTTCACATATTAAAACAATCCTCAACAGTTGTTTACCCAATTTAAATTAAACTATTTAAATCACGTGAATAAAAAAAAATTGGATCCATTTTTTCATGAGCGCACATCATATATGATATATGGATATATGTACATTCAAACATAAAACACAAAACACAAGTGCGCACCAATAATATAATATATACAACACATAACATAATAGTAAAGGCCTTATAACTTTTTACAGGTGAAATCACCATTGGAATGTCTAAAAACTCTATAGTCAAAAAATAGAACTGATCAGCAAAACATTAACCTAGGTCTGTATGAGCTCAAAAAAAAAAAAAAATAGAAAATAGAACTTCATGATGTGGGAAAGGGCAATAATAAAATAGATATTGAAAAAAGCATCCTGGTTCTGTCGCAGATGTAAGGATAGCCAAACTGGAGTTTTGGATATCAGCTGTTATGAATTTGAGCCAAATCATCTTCTTTTTGGTCTATAGAAATCACTTTAGTTAATTTCTCTGGAATCCATATTGCCTGCTGTTCTTCCTGTGGAAACACACAAACAGACCCCTGACTAAAGACAATCACTGGGTCAGGACTTTAGTTAATCTCTCCAAAATCCAAATCAGCTGCTGTTCTTCCTGTGGAAACACACAAACAGACGCCCGACTCCAGACAATTACTGGGTCAACACTTTTCCATTGTCCTATTAGAATATTCTTCCAAAGGACCTTGGGCTTATGCACATTTTTTGGAAACATATGCCTTTCCACAGCACTAAGTCCTGATGAATCCAAGTTTAAAAAGTTTAGAGTAAAAAGCGTTAATTTAAGTTTATCTTTGGGGAATATATACCCCTTCTCAATTCCGTCTTTGTGCTTTAATAAGTACATTTTTATTGTTTGATGTGCTCTTTCAACTATGCCTTGTCCCTGTGGATTGTATGGGATTCCTGTTATTTGAGTAATGCCAAATGATGAGCAAAATTGTTTAAAAGAGTTAGAAGTGTAACCGGGGGCATTATCTGTTTTTAACTGTTTTGGAATGCCCACAGTGGCAAAATTTTGTAAGCAATGAGCTATAACATCTTTAGTTTTTTTCTCCAGCATGAAGGGAGCCCATTAAAAATCCAGAACAAATATCAACTGTAACATGCAAATATTTTAATTTTCCAAATTCTGGCAAGTGTGTGACGTCCATCTGCCAAATATGGTTAGGTATCAATCCTCTAGAATTGACTCCAAGATTAACTTGTGGTAAAAAGGTCACACAATTTTGACATTGTTTTATAATTTGTCTAGATGTTCCTTAGTTTTTTTGAAATGCTTTTGTAAAGTATAAGCATTGACATGGAACTTTTTAAGAAAATTTATTGCTTCTTCTAGTGTAAAGAAAATATGTATGTATGTCAATTGTAGTTTTATCTGCTAAATCATTGCCCAAACTAAGGGCTTTAGGCAATCCTGTATGTGCCCTGATATGTCCTATAAAGAATGGATCTTTTCTGTCCCAGATTAGACTTTGTATAGTGGAAAGCAAAGAGAAAACAGTAGAGAAAGGGGAAATCCTACCAGCATCTTCAAGGGATACTATAGCATTAACTATATACTGACTATCGGAAAATAAATTAAATACAGAATCTTTAAAAATCACAAAAGCTTGTAATACTGTACTAAGCTCTACCTTGTGAGCTGATTGTTTTGGTACTAAAAATATAAAAGTTGGATCAGGTGTAACTATTGCTGTTGTACCATTATTTAACCGATCGGTGAATATATTTGGAGCATTCATGATAGGTGTTTTCTTGTCATTTTTGGAAAAATTACAGGATGCGATGACCAAAAAGACAATAAAAGATAAGATGGTAAGTGGTTATCAAATGAAACATTAGATTTACACACGATTATTGCCCAAGTATTTAACTAATTAGCTAATTCATCAATTTGATTCATAGTATATGGAGTAATAATTTTATTGGGTGAAATTCCACACACACTCTTTTTGCTGCTTTTATTCCTATGAGTATTAATTCTCCCTCAGCCTCAGGATAGCAAGTAATAATAGTGTTAGAAGAATAAGATAAATGTATCCATAATAATGGACCTTCTTCCCAAAATACTCCTGTAGAAATATTTTTTTTGTTGTTAGTACAATAAATAATAAATGCAAAATTATATCAACTCTATCCAAAAGCATATTTCCCATATATGTTTCAATGATTTTTATTGCTTTTCTTGCTTCAGGCGTTAACATTCTGAGTGAATTTGGATCTCATGGTCCTTTTAGGATATCAAATAAAGGTCCCAACTCTCCTGTTGGTATACCTAGATGAGGCCTTATCCAATTTAAGTCTCCTAATAACTCTTGAAAGTCATTAATTGATTTGAGTTGATCTACTCGTATTTGAATTTTTGGTTGACTGACCATGGTTGAGGATAATAGAGCTACTAAATAATTAATTAGAAAATTTAATTGTATTTTACCTATTGCTATCTCTAGGTTATAATTTTTTAATACGTTTGTAAGTGTGGCATACCATTCTAGCAATGGGTTTTTAACTTTGTGTGCTAATAATACATCATCCATATAGTGAAAAATTTGTATTTCAGGAATTTGATTTCTAAGTGGCTGGATTACTTTGTTAACATAAATTTGACGCATAGTTGGGCTGTTAGCCATCCCTTGAGGGAGTACTTTCCACTCATATCTCTTTTCAGGACCTTCATGATTCAGTGCAGGTATAGTAAATGCAAAACTTGGAATATCCTCAGGATGAATTGGAATTGAAAATAAAACGATCTTTAATATCTACAACGAAAACATACCAAGTTTTTGGCAAAGCACACAATTGAGGAATCTCTGATTGAGCAGGTCCCATAAAAACCATCCCATTATTAATGGCTCTTAAATCTTGCAATAATCTCCATTTACCAGATTTCTTTTTAAGGACAAAAATGAGAGTATTATGGGGAGACACAGAAGGTTGTATATGTCCTTCCGCTAATTGTTGTTTGACCAGGTCATGGGCTACTTGTATCTTTTCTTTAGTCAGGGGCCACTGAGGAACCCATACTGGTCTTTCTGATTTCCAAGTAATATTTATTGTCTCAGTGGCCCTTTCTGAAAATCCAACCCATATCTATCTGTTCCTTGATCTTTTTGTATTGGTGTTGCTATACCTTGTTCTTGCTTTTCTAATCTTTTTCCTTTCCTAAAATCTTGTCTAGCCATAATAGTGGGTGAATTTTGATTGATGTTATTTGTTAATGTCAAACCTAATTGATCTAGGACATCTCATCCTTATAAATTTACGGGAAGATGTTCCAATACATATGGCTGTATAGTTCCTTCACATCCTTCAGGATTCTTCCAATCTAATACCGTTGCACTTTTATGGGGATTAGTCGCCACTCCTAGGCCTCGAAGCGTTTGAGTGGCTTGTTGTAATGGCCAATGTTTTGGCCATTCTTGACGACAGATGATGCTAAGGTCTGCACCTGTATCCAGTAGCCCATTGAATTCATGTCCTTGAATAGTTATTTTTAGCATGGGGCGAGAATATAAATTTAAAGAAAGCATAGCCCAATCTACACCTGTGGAGCCTAATCCTTTGGAACCCCTTTCTACAGCATAACTGTAAAATTTATCATGTGGGCTGGGTATTATTATTAATTGTGCTATTCTATCTCCTGGAGAAATTACTGATATACCCTTTGGAAAACTGGCTATAATTTTTATTTCACCTTCATAATCGGGATCAATTACCCCAGGACTCATCATAAGTCCTTTTAGAGTAGAAGAGCTGCATCCCAATAATAAGCCTACTGTTCTTTTGGGAAGAGGTCGTTTCACCCCTGTGGGAATGATTTGAACTCCCATCTCTGGAGTTAGTATTGATCTGGCGGAGGCACAGATGTCCAACCCTGCGCTCCCTCTGGTTTGTCTGATGAGGGATCTGATGAACAATGTGTCGTGGGCACTACACTGATGGGGTTGCTGGTTTCCTCCAGTGCTCCATATATTTGCGGTTTCGGGCCCCAGAGCATTGGGCCCCCCTGTCCATTTTTTGGCAATGGAGCCGGATGCCTTTCTTCATGATATTGTGGATAAACACCTGGTGCTTGTTTGTTTTTTGATAATGAAGTACCCTCTATGGTGGTTTGAGAATGGTATTCATTAGCCCAATGTCTCCCTCTACGTCATTGTGGCCAAATACCCGGTATTCTAGTCCTTTGATACCTAGTTTTGTTAAACCCTCCTCCTATGGGGCAATTCCTTTTAAAAAGTCCTGTTTGTTCACAATTGTAGCATGTTCTTGGCCTGTCTTCTAAAGCCTGTTTTACTAAAGCTGCCACAATTTGCCCTTTTTCATTAATGTCTCTGGCATCTAAAGCCTGTTTTATTGCAGCTGCCACGACTTGCTCTTGTTCATTAATGTCTCTACCAAATTTAATAAATGTGTTTAAATCTTCATGTTTCCATGGTCTAATGATACCTCTGCAGCAATGATTCGCTTGGTCATAAGCCAGTTGTTTTAATAATGGCATTGCTTGTTCTGTATTTCCAAAAACTCTGTAGCTGTTTCAATAAGCCTATCTACAAATCCAGCGTAAGATTCATTAGCTCCTTGTATTACCTTAGATAATTGACCTTGTAAACCTCCATGTCCTTGTAAAGTCTTCCATGCCCTAACTGCCTCTACAGCAGTTTGTGCGTATATGCCAGGATCATATGGAATTTGTTGTTCCTGATCCTCATAAGGTCTCTTTTCTAACAACAAATCTAGATTTCTCTGAGGATAACCAGCTGCTGCATTTCGCCTAGACATCTCTTTGCAAAATTCCTCACTGGCAACCTTCCATAATAGGTATTGACCTCCATTTAGCACAGCTTTACACATATTAGCCCAATCTGCTGGCGTCATGTTCAAGGTGTTAATGGATTCGACCAAGCTTACAATGAAGTGTGCTTGAGGACCATATGTTGTTACAGCCTCTTTTAGCTGCTTCACTATTTTGAAATTTAAAGCATGGTGAATTCGCTGCCCTCCTACCTCAAATACAGGGCATGTTAATACTTGAGATCCTGTCTCAGGATCCGAACTATCAACTGTTGGGGTTGGGGGCCTCCCAGCACATGGAGGTGGCCTTGTTAGTTGGACATTTACATCCTCTGGTGACAGAAAGGTGTTAGTAGCAGTCTCCTTTTTTAACTTTGCCCCTGATTGCTTTTTATGCTCTAAACTTGGTTCCTCTATCTTTGTCTGAACTGAAGGCTTTGGACTAAGCAAACCAGATATGAACGTCCACAATGGCAATGTGCCAACTGGCATAGTCCCTCGGCTGCTCTTTTCTAATCCTTTTAAATCTTCACCATGATGGTTCCATTGTGATATATTTAATGACTCCTCCTTCAAAAGCCATGGGCTACATTTTTGTATTGTATCAACAAATGCCCTGACTGTCCTTGATATTTCTGAGATGCCTCCTTTCTCTAACAATTTATTTAACACTCTTTCAGTTTGTTTTTTTACTAATTTCTGATCCCGTATTTCTATTATAATACAACCCAACAAGATGACGCCAAACAAAACTGAGACAGAATGAATTAAAAAGGGAACAACAAAAAGTCATTATAGCCTTTCTATCCTCCTGACATGTGCATCCATCCTTTATACCTATCTGTTCCTCAGACGTAAATAGTTTTTTCTCAGATGTGAGTGGTTTTTCTTCCATCCCACTCATCTCCAGGAACAGGCAACTTAAAACAAAAGTGAAGCAAAACAAAGGAGTCATCTAAAAATGGCTACCCATCCTTTCACCTTGCCCACAGGGGCAAGCAGTTTACCTTATCACTTACCCTCAGTCGTTCCCCATGTGAGCCACAAAATGCTGCAGTCTGGCTGGGCATGATTCAGGAGCCACTTGTCAAAAAAAAAAAAAAAAACTAACTTTATTTTTAGAACCACACACGGCAAACAAAACAACTCCTCAGGAAAAACCCTCAGAGCCCAACTGCCACTACTGGCTTCCTTGTAAAGTCTCTCTCACACACACAAGCCTCTCCACCTGCCACAATCCTACTTCTCTTGAGGCCGATTGGCTGGGTGGAGCCAAAAAAGTTCCCCAAGGAGCAGCTCCATGGTCTGAAAGGGCAGGGAAACAGCCCAATGAGCATCACCACAGAGGAGCCAATCAGCTAGATGATGCTGAGGTCGCTGTGAGCCAATAATCAGCCGGCACCTGGAAATTTGCTGGCAGCTGGAAGTTTGCTGGGGCCCCTTCAGCTGTGGCTCTCAACAAATTCCTGTCTCATTTCTCTGTAGCCTATTCAGCACATGTATTTTTATATGCACATATAGTATCCTATCTGTTATCACATGTACATTTTTGTGAGGTGGCTGACTTGGCAGATACAAATTATGAGAAGAGATCACTCCTCCTAAACATTGTTGGAACTGAAAATTCAAAATATGGGTGAGCTTCCTAGTAGAATAACATTATACATAAATCCATTTTCAGTGAAATAAATATTTTTGCATCTGTGGATGACATATATATTTCATGATGAATTTTGATTGGAATACACACTCTACAAATTTTTCAAAATATGAAATATATGAGTCTTATTATACACTCCTTAAAATCATTCATATTCATGTATGTGGATTTATGATCAACTTTTCACAAGATAATTCTCAGAAATATTCATCAACCTGAAATACATATTTGTTACCTAGTACTGAAAGATAACTTCAGTGGATGGTGCATACAAATCCTAATATTTCTACAGTAATACCCAGTTTAATATCAATGCAAGTAGTTTCCTATGGGACATGATGTGTATTTTCCGGTTCATTTTTATTCAACAGTGGTACATTACTATTTTCTCAGTTTATGCACATCATAGGATATATATTTCATCCACAAGTTCACAAATTTATAGGCATTTGTTTCAATTTCAATCACTTCCTGCTTCAGAACACATATATTCCACCAGATTTTTTGACTGGTCTTTTCATGAGACTTCTTTTCAAACACATTATTTTCGATTTCCATAATCACTTTTGAAGCAAAACTCACACATTCTTCTTGATAAACCATAACCCTAATATTACCGTTAGATTTATGACTGGTTATAATGAATGTATGTATATCAATTTAAGATTTCCTTTACATTTTCAGATATTAATTAAATCAATTATTTAAAGTTGGAACCAGTTACATTATTTGTTCACAGTATGGTCTATTCATGCATTATTTCTATATTCATAGACACATGGTACACCTCTTTGTTCCCCCAATACGAATTTATACGTCTTCAAAATATTGCTCCCACTAATGGTGGAAGAAATACTCATGTCACCTAATCTACATATACATTTTATCACAGTAACATTCTGGACACAGAAAACAAAGGTCACTCTTATGATTGTACCAAAGCCTAAAAGGAAAGTGAGCATGCATTACTAAAAACATCCATGTCCAGGTTGCCTAATGCTCTCAAATGTAAATCCTATTGTTGACTATATATTTGTTTCTTCCTAAGATTATATATTCAATCTCAAGCCTGTTGAAAATATCTCATCCTATCCCTCACTTTAAACTTTGCCTGATTTCTTAAAGTCTCTATTGACATCTGCTTTCCTACATATTTTCCCCAGTTCTCATTGTGACTGACTCTTCACATGTGCTGATATTTACATTCACTCTCTACTTGAAAACCTATTGCTAGAGAACTTTTTGTCCAAATCCTATACTCACTCTTGTTTCTAAACCTAGCAACTATCTTCCTAATCCTATGGACTTTCTTTTTTTAATTGGATGTTCTCTTCAACATTCAATCATCCAAGGTACAAGGTCCTATGCCATTGAATATCGATTTATCTGAGACATCTGGGCAGGAATAACTCAAAGCTAAGTAACCCACTCAAGGGCCCAATGCCCTTCTGGGCTTCAAATTGTACCTAGATTTCTGTTTTCATACTTGTATTTCACCTATATATTCTTGTAAATATCCCAGTCTCCCAATACCATTATTCATCCTTCAGAATGATTCCTAACCAAAATCGAATATGTTATTAACCCTAACCATAGACTTTTCCCTCAATCTAACTTTACACGTGAGCTGGGAGAGTGTGATCAGGAAAGTCTCAGTGGAGAAACCCTGCTTTGGACCATTTGCTTACCTATTGTTCTGTTGCCCAGAATATCAGGAAGTTCTTTGCCTCAGGTCACCCCTTTGTGAAGCCTGAAGAAAGCTGTTTTCAAACGGAAATGAATGAGCATCACTTGTGGCTCTTTGGGTCAAATGAGTTCTTCAAGCCATGAAGAGGTGCTTGGGTTTTCTCATGACGCCAAATCACATAAAGAATCTATACCTATCAGTCAGTAGTAGTCAGTCAATATTGCTCCTAAAAATGGTGGAGAAATACTCATGTCAAATGATCTACATATATATATATATATATATATATATATATATATATATATATATATATATATATATATATATATATATTTAATCACAGAAATATTCTGGGCACAGAATTCAAAGTTCACATTTATGATTGTACCAAAGCCTAAATGGAAAGTGAACATGGATTACTAAAAATATCATGTCCAGGTTGCCTAATGCTCTCAAATGTAAATCCTATTGGTGACTACATATTTGTTTCTTCCTAAGATAATATATTCAACCTCAACCCTGTTGAAAATGTCTAATCCTATCACTCACTATATACTTTGCCTGATTACCTAATGTCTCTATTTATATCTGCTTTCCTACATATTTTCCCAATTTCATCATTGTGACTGACTCTTCACATGTGCTGACATTTAAATTCATTCTCTAACCGAAAACCTATTGCTAAAGAACTTTTGTTGCAAATTCTACATGCACTCTCCTTCCTAATCCTAACTACTATCTTTCTAATCCTACTGACTATCCCTTTTTGACTGGATGTTCTTTTCTACATTCAATCATCCAAGGTACAAGGTCATATGCCATTGTATATCGATTTATCTGAGACATCTGTTCAAAAGTTAATTCAATGCTAAGTATCCCAAGCAAGGGCCCAATGCCCTTCTGGGCTTCAAATCATACTTAGATTTCTGTTTTCATGCATACATTTCACCTCTATATTGTTATAAATATCGCAGGTTCCCAATACCATTATTCACCCAGCAAAATGATTCCTAACCCAAATCGAACCTGTTATTAACCCTAACCATACAGTATTCCCTCAATCTTACTTTACAGAAAAGCAGGGAAAGAGTTGGTCTTATAATACTGGAATGTAATGGATCTTCCACCTGGTGATAACCTCAAATGTCCATGGCGAAATGATCCCTGGAGAATATGTAGGCAGCTATGAAGGACCTGAGAGAGCAAAAGGCATCTTCCATGGCAAACGGCTTGGTCAGGATAAAGGGTTGTGTCTGAATCAGCTTCTATTCTTAAAGCAGAGAACATGAGCCAACCCAGGCCTGTGTGTAGATCTGTTCCTGGGAGATTATGGTTGATATACAATTCAAACTTGTTAAAGTGTCACAGGAATTAGGGCCAGCCTCCATCTCATGGGAACCTTGCAAGCAACGTTTGGACAAAGTGGTTGCCAAGAGAGTGACCTCATTCAGTTCCTGAAGGAGGAACTAAAAACAGTTCCATCACACTTCAGTGGTGATGGAACTCTCTGAACTTGGGATCCAGGATGCCAGGCACCCATAGCCAGTCCCAGTCCCAGCCCCAGTGGTCTCACTTGTTTGGATTTACAAAGACAGAGTCAGTCTTTCTTGGTACCTACAGATGTGAGGAAGGCCAAATGCAAGAAAGCTCTGAAGCAGAGCTTTTCCTGAGAAAGCAAGTAGAGGCTCACCGCTGGCTCCTGACAACTTCATGGAGTTGGCCAAGGAGACCAGATCTAAGACAGAACAGGCCATTTCGGGGGAACATTATTGGCCCACAAGTCAGAGGACACTCCGGATAGTCACAGACCTACCTGGGCGAAGGAGGTGCCTTTTTTTTTGTGGTTATGAGTTTGTGGTCTTGTGTCATGTTCTTAGAATAGGTAGAAAAGTAGGTTTGTTTAGTTTGGAGTGGACTGTTTCTAGTAAGTCGTTTGACAAGGCGAGTGTTTCTATGTCTGTGTATCACATTGTGTCCGGGGTTGTAGACATTAAAAAAAAATGCATCAATGGATGTGTCGTATCTAGTAGAAAGCTTCACAGCATTTATCCAGCCAAATTGATGAATGGACTGTAGCTTGCCTTATGGATGGGCAACACCTACTATCTTTCTAAGTTCCTGTTTTCTTCCTGAATTCTGGCCACTCTCCAGAATAAGCCCATGGTTTTGTGTCCAAGATATGTACCCCCTCCAAACTCTGTAACATGGCCATGAACTGGATAGCTGAAGTGAATGGCGAGCATCTCAGAAAACTCAGATATCAGTGTGACCAGGAAAGTCTCAGTGGAGAAACCCTGCTTTGCGCCTTTTGCTTACCTATTGTTCTGTTGCACTGAATGTCAGGAAGGTCTTTGACTCAGGCCATCCCTTTGTGAAGCCTGAAGAAAACAGTTTTCAAATGGAAATGAATGGGTATACCTGTGGCTCTTTGCTTAATTGCTTTGGAAAGGGATTTTCTGAATCAGCCCCTTGGCCCTGAGTGAGGCTGTGGCTTAGATTCTCAACACCTGATGGATTTAAAGAAATTTCCCATGTGTGCATCCCAAACCAAAATGGCCAAAAGAGCAGTCTTTGGGATGAAGTCTGTCGCCTTCCTCTGTAAGGTTCCTGACCTCCATCAAGTGAGAATAGAGATTCTTTGAGTGAAATGAATTTTTCCAACTTACAGAGGCTAGGCTATAGGTGCTTGGGTTTTCCATGACTCCAATTCAAATAAAGATTCTAAACCCCACGGTCAGTTGGCCTCAAATTGGAGAAGTGGACCTGAATTAATGACAGGAGTATTTGATTACTCCAGGTTCACAGCAAGTGTCCAGGCCACCCTGACTTTAGGCAAATGAGAGGAAAGGGAACATATTTTGGACACTGTCTTGGTCTGCGCACCTCATGGAAACCTCCAGCCAGTGGTTATGATGAGTGTCTATATAAAAGAAGATGAGGGCCATATGGGAGTGTTTTGGTTTTAACTGTGGTCATTTGTGTGGTGGTTGGAAGAGATGACTTTGTCCACCTGGGCTTGAACTCTGGTATGATTCCCCTTAGAGACTGAGTTTTAGAACTGACCTCAGAGAAGTATTGCAATAAATAGTGTTGCAATTTTCGGAGGCCATGCATGAGAATCGCCCTTGGAAAATGAGATCTATTCCCAGGATGGCTTTCCACAGAGCTTGGGAAATCTAAGCCACGATATCCCAATATTTTATTCTTAAAGACTTTGCAGCCATAGTTGAGATTCCAAACACTCATGGACCTCACATTTTAGACCTCAATGGTCCTGGATTCATGTGACCTTTTGGCCACTCTTTGGAAAGGCTTGCCTGTGAGAGTTCTCCAGAGCTTTCATTTAAATGAGCTTCCTCACCATTTAATGGTTCCTGAATGAATTGAAACCCACAGTGCCTCAAACTTCATCTTTGAAAAATGGTGATATAAATACCATGAAACTTTTGAAATTCCCATGACCAGGTGGCACTGGAGAACCTGTGGATGTCCGGTTGCTGATCATGAGTGTACCAGACAGGGCCTTGATTGACTGGGTTTCGTGATAATGGTGTAGAACAGAGATGCCAATAAGTTGGAGCCTGCTGAGTAGTGAGTGTAGAGCAGTGGACTGTAGGTGTGTGAATAAATATTTTTGGTAGGACCACCTGGATCTGCCATTGGCTTCCAAAGACATGTGACTTGCATGGTGCAGGCAGCAGATCCTTATATGTAAAGGCATCTTGTTATATGGAGAGGTTTCAGGGCAATGTTCAGAATCAGGTTGCTATAGTCAAGGGGAAAACTATTTGGAATAGAAGCATGGTTTGTACATTCTCTTGGAGACCTTGACAAACCACACGTGACAGAACTACCTCCAGCATTTTGTCCCAGTCAAACTCCTTGTATTTTGTGAAGCCAATGTCAAACTCCCAGTGCAGCAGTAAGAAACACCACTAAAAGTGGAGGATGACCAACTGACTTCACAGACAACACGGGGAGACACTTAGCTCCCAGTGGCCACAGTTTACCGACAAAGAGAGAATTCATAACTGCTGTCTCATGTTCATTAGAAAATAAGTAACCATGTCATCCAGGTCACATAAATGCAGACCCAGATTTGATGGGGTCACTACAAATGAAGCTAATTCTCCTAACAATTACATATATTTCATGTGCCCAACCTCAGAGGAAGTTTCTCAAGAAGTCTTTAGGCCAGCACAGCTCCATGTTTGTGGAGTATTTACTCTCTCCCTTACTTTTGGAAACTGTTCTACCACCTCCAGTGTTGTGAACTCCTGAGCATTTTCCATTCCACATATGTATTCACATATTTTCTAACTCCTCTCAACTAATTGTGTCTTACTTGGAGCAATGGTTATGTCAAGGCTTCGTTCTGGATGAGAGTGGGAAGATTTTTGTGTAGCACATATTTGCATACACATTAGATTCATTTTCCTATTTTCCATTTGAAATACTGAATCCCTGACACTAACCCATACCCTACTAGACTCTGACTACTAATCTTAATATAATGGAGAAAAAGAAACCTAACTAAATAGAAATACAGGCCTTTCATAGGAAGCATGGTGTATGCTTGGATTTGCCTTCTGCTTTATCAAGAGTATGTGTTATAAATCTAGTCAAGTTTTCATTGTAGTATTTTTCCCTGAGCTTTTAAAGTTAACATATATGTAAATTCCTGTCTCTCTTTTTCTGTAGCCTATTGAGTACATGTATTTTTTTAAGCATATATAGTATCCTACCTGGTAACACACGTATATTCTTGTGAGCTCACTGACTTTGGATATAAAAATTGTGAGAAGAGATTACTTCCCCTAAATACTGATGGAACTGAAAATTCAACCTATGGGTGAGCTTCCTAGTGAAAAACATTATACATAAATCCATGTTCAGTAAAATGAATATTTTTGGACATGTGGATGTATTATATTTCGTGATGAATTTCAATTGGCATATATATTGCTAAATATTAATGTGTGTGTGTGTGTGTGTATATATATATATATATATATATATATATATATATATATATATATACTCTCCAGATTTTCCAAAATATGAAATAAGTGTGTCTTATTATACATTCCCTAAATTCATTCATGTTCCTGTATGAGTCAGTCTTTCTTGGTACCTACAGATGTGAGGAAGGCCAAATGCAAGAAAGCTCTGAAGCGGGGCTATTCCTGGGAAAGCAGGTAGTGGCTCACCGCTGGCTCCTGACAACTTCACAGAGTTGGCCAAGGAGACCAGATCTGAGACAGGACAGGCCATTTTGGGGGAACATAGTATGGCCCAAAAGTCAGAGGACACTCCGGATAGTCACAGACCTACTTCGGGGAAGGAGGTGCCTTTGTGGGTGTGGGTGTGGGTTTGTGGTTTTGTCTAATGTTCTGAGAATAGGTAAGAAAGGCGGTTTGTTTACTTTGGAGTGAACTGATTCTAGTAAGTCGTTTGACACTTCGAGTGTTTCTAGGTCTGTGTATCCCACCGTGTACGTGGTTGTAGACTTTAGAAAACAGAAAGCTTCAATTGATGTGTCCTGTGTAGTAGAAAGCTTCCCAGCATTCATACTTCCCAATTTATGAATGGACTGCGGCTTGCCTTATCAATGAGCAACCCCTGATATCTTACTAAGTTTCTGGTTTTTTTTCTGAATCCTGGCCACTCTCCAGAATAGGCTCATGATATTGTTTCCAAGATATGTACCACCTCTAAACTCAGTGACATGGCCATGTACTTGATAGCTGAAGGGAATGGCGAGCGTCCCAGAAAACTCAGATATCTGTGATCAGGAAAAGTCTCAGTGGAGAAACACTGCTTTGGGCCTTTTGCTTACCTATTTTTCTGTTGCCCTGAATGTCAGGATGATCTTTGCCTCAGGCCACCCATTGGGAAGCATAAAGAAAACAGTTTTCAAATGCAAATGAATGGGCATCACATGTGGCTCTTTGCTTAATTGCTTTGGAAAGGAATGTGTCTGAATCAGGCTATAGGTCCTCTGTGAGGCTGTGGCTTAGATTCTCAGCACCTGATGCATCTAAAGAAAGATCCCATGTGTGCATCATAAACTACATTGGCTAAAAGAGCATTCATTGTGGAAGAATTCTCTCGCCTTTCTCTGTAAGGTTCCTGACCTCCATCAAGTAAGAATACGAACCTTTGGTTCAAATAAGATCTTCAAAGCCCTGCAGAAACTAGCCCATAGGTGCTTGGGTTTCAACTGAATCCAAATCACATGAAGAATCTATACCTGGTGCTGGGGATGTGGCTCACGCCCTAGCGTGCTCGCCTGGCATGCGTGCGGCCCGGGTTCGATCCTCAGCACCACATACAGACAAAGATGTTGTGTTCGCCAAATACTAAAAAAGAAAAGTATTAAAATTCTCTCTCTCTCCCCGTCTTTTCACTCTCTCACTCTTTCTAAAAAAAAAAAAAAAAAAAGAATCTATACCTGACAGTCAGTAGGCCTCATATTGGAGAAGCAGAGCAGTATTAACAGCAGGCCTATTTGATCATTCCTGGTTCCCAAGATGGGTGTCCAGGCCAACATGTCTTTATGCAAATGAGGGGCTAGGGAGGTTATTTTGGACACTGTCTTGTGCTGCACCCCTCATGGAAAACTCCAGCCAGAGGTTATGATGAGTGTCTGTATGGACGAAGATGAGGGCCATGTGGGAGTGTTTTGGTTTAAATTGTGGTCATTTGTGTGGCAGTTGGAACAGATGCCTGGGTCCACCTGGACTTGAACTCTGGTGTGATTCCCCTTAGAGAATGAGTTCTGGAACAGACCTCAGAGAAGTACTGGCATAAATTGTGTTGGGATTTTATGAGGCCACGCATGAGAGTCACCCTTGGAAACTGAGATCTTGGCCCAGGGAGGCTTTTCCCAGAGCACTTGGAATCTCAGCCAGGATATCACATGATTTTATTCTGAAAAACTTGGCAGCCATAATTGAGAGTCAAAACACACATGGACATCACATTGTAGACCTCAATAGGCCTGGATTCATGTGACATTTTGGCCACTGTTTGGGAACCTTCCTGTGAGGGTTCTCCAGAGATTTCATTGAAATGAGCTTCCTCACCATTTAATGGTTCCAGAATAAATTGAAACCCACAGTGCCTCCAACTTCCTCCTTGAAAAGTGGCTAGATAAATACCATGAAATTTTTAAAATTCCCATGACCAGGTGGCACTGGAGAATCTTTGGATATTCTGAGGATGATCATGAGTATACCAGTCAGTGCCTTGATTGACTGGTTTTTATGAAGATGGTGCCGAACAGAGATGCCAAGAAGTTGAAGCCTGCTGAGGAGTGGGCATAGAGCAGTGGTGGGCAGGTGTGTGATAAAACATCTGTGGTGGGGCCATGTGGATCTCCCATTGGCTTCCAAATGCCTTGTGACAGACATGGTGCAGCCAGCAGTCCCTTCTATGTAAAGGCATCTTGTTATATGGAGAGGTTTCAGGGCAATGTTTAGAATCGGGTTGCCATGGTCATGGGGGCAAGCTATGTGGAATATAAGCCTGGTTGATGCATTCTTCTGCAGACCCTGACCTACCACAGGTGACAGATCTCCCTCACGCACTGGGTAACAGTTGAATTCTTTGTATTTCATGAAGCAAATACAAAAATTCCATTTCAGCAGCAAGAAACACCACAAAAAGTGAAGGATGCCCAAATGGCTTCACAGTCCACATGTGGATACACTTAGCCCCCCATGGCCACAGTTTACCCTAAAAGAGAGAATTCAACATTGCTGCCTCATGTTCATTGGAAAATAAGAAACGATGACCTCCAAGTCACATAGATGCAGACCCAGATTTGATGGTCTCACTACAAAGAAAGCTAAAATTCCCAACAACAACATATATTTCAAGTGCCCAACGTCAGAGGCAGATTCTCAAGAAGTCTTTAGGCCAGCAGAGCTCCATGGTTGTGGAGTGTTTACCCTGTCCCTTACTTTTGGAATCTCAGAAGGGAGGAAGATACACCAAGCCAATTGACGGCTCCTTTTGAAAAAATTGTACCACCAATGACATCATCAGCAAATATAACCCAACACTACCACAAGTTGCTGCACAAACAGATAGTTTACAATGCATACATGTGAGTTCACAATGTGTCCAGGCAAGTTCTGCAAGCAGTTCAGTGATGGCTATTGCAGAAGCTGTAGATTGGTTTTATCTTTGATTTCACCAGCACTGTGACGAAGATAGAAATTCTGGCAATAATGGCTAAAGAAAAAATTATGTAACATTCCAGAAAACACTGAAAGAAAACAATTTTCTTAACAATTTACATTGTCTTGGAGAGAATTATTAAATATAATGAAAAGGAAATGTGAAAGAAAACAAACAGATCTGTTAACCTCCTTTTTTGTTCACATTTTAAAACAATCCTCAACAGCTGTTTACCCAATTTAAATTAAACCATTTACATAATGTGAATAAAAAAATATTTGGATCAATTTTTTCATGAGCTCTCATCATATATGATATATGGACATATGAACATTCAAACATATAACACAAAACACAAGTGTGCACACATAATATAATACATACAACACATAACCTAATAGTAAAGGCCTTATAACTTTTTACATGTGAAATCTCCATTGGAATGTTTAAAAACTCTATTGTCAAAAAATAGAACTGATCACCAAAACATTAAACTAGGTATGTATGAGCTCAAAAAAACAAAATAAAATGTGGGAAAAGGCAATAATAAAATAGATATTGAAAAAAGCATCCTGGTTCTATCTTAGATGTAAGGGTAGCCAAACTGGAATTTTGGATATCAGCTGATATGGACTTGAGTCAAAT